>NW_013545899.1:0-4976 GCF_000499545.2 Eimeria tenella
ATGCTCTCCTAAGAAGTAATGAAGTAATGACGACAAGACGACAAAAAGACGACAAGAAGCAACAATGAGGAGAGGCTCCTGCCCCCCCACCTGCTTCTGCCGCCGCCGGCAGCAGCACCCCGCTGCTGCTGCTGCTGCTCCTAGATAATAATGTTGTGGCTGCAGCTGCCGAGAGCAGCAGCAAGCCGTTGCTAGTGAATGAAGAGAAAGAAATTGAAATGAAGGTGGAATTAAATTAAATAATTAATTTGATTTCATTTAATTAATTAAATTGAAATGAATTAAATCCATCCTTAATTAACTGCAAATAGGCAAATTGCAGCAGCAGCAGCAGCAGCGAATTGCTGCAGCCAGCGGCAGCAAAAGCTGGCCGGGCCTCAGGCTCTTCTCTTTATTGTTTCTTTTTGTCTTTTTTTTGTCTTTTTGTCTTTATTTCTTTATTTCTTTTTATTTCTTTTTATTTCTTTTTATTTCCTTTATTCTCTTATTTCTTTTTTATATCCATTTCCTTCTGCTTCTTTTGTGTCTTTGTGTTGTTTCTTCCCGTGTCTCTTGTTTCTTTTTTTGAAATCGTTGTTTCTTTTCTAATTCCTTTATTTCTTTTTTATTTCATTTTAGCTTCATTTCTTTGGTTTCTTGTCTTTGACCCTTTTGCATTCTTTTCCGTTTTTTGGTCCTTGTTCTTTTCCTTCTTTTTTGTCTTTTCCCTTTTTATCTCGTTCGTCCCGATTCTTTTACTTCTTTTGTTCTGTTCTTTTTTTTCTTTTTTTGTTTCTCCTTTGTTTCTCTCTTATTGCTTCGTCTCTCTCTCCTTTTGTTTGTCTCTTTGTCGTTTTTGTCTTTTTGTCTTCTTTTTATTCCTTTTATTTCCTCTTTTCCTTTTGTTTTTCCTTTCATTCCTGTTTATTTCATTTCTCCCTTATTTGCTCCATTATTTCCGCTCAATTATTCATATTTCTTTTTTTATTTCCTTTGTTGTTTTATTTATTTATCTTTCTGCCCTTTCTTTATTTCCCTTATCTATATCTCTACATATCTTTTCACGTATTTCTTTTTTATTTCTTTGTTTCTGTTTTTATCTCCTTTTCGTTTGTTGTTCTTCCTTTATTTATGTCTTCTCTTTATTTTTCTTTTTCTATTTTTCTTTTATTTCTTTCATTTTTTATCTTTCCGTCTCTTCATCGATTTGTTCTATTTCTTCTTTTTTATCTCTTTTATTTCGTTTTATTTCTTCATTTCGTATTTTATTCCTTTTTACTTCTTTTATTTTTTATCGGTATTTATTCCTTTTTATTTCGTGTTTTTTCGTTAGATTCTGTTTCCGATTTCGAATTCCTTTTCCCATTTGGTGTTTCTTTTTATTTCCTTTGTTTATTTCCTTTTTGTCTTCCTCTTTTTATCTTTTTTATTTCTTTTGTTTCTTTTCATTCATGCTGCTGCTGCGGCTTCCGACGAGGCAAATGCGACTTCTTTTAATTGATTAATTTAATAAATTGTTTTTTAATTTAGCTGCTTCTCGGAAAGAGAAAGAATCGCCGCCTGCTGTTGAAGCAGCAGCAGCAGCAGCAGCAGCGGCAGCTGCAGCAGAAGCAGCAGCAGCACCAGCAGCACAGGTGAATCTGCACCGTGCTGCTGCTCTGTGTCACCGTTGGTGCCTCCTTTTGCATCTGCCATTGGGGCAGTATGCAAGTGCAGCAGAGGCTGCTGCTGCTGTTGCTGCTGCTGCCGCAGCAACAGCAGGAGCAGCAGCAGCGAAGCCAGGCGTATCTGCACCAGGTGCAGCAGCACTGGCCGTTGCAGCACCAGCTGCAGCTGCAACAGCAGCAGTGGCTACTGCTGCAGCAGCTGCTGCTGCAGCCGCTGCTGCTGAATATGTTTTCCGCTCTGTTTGGGGCTTTTCTTTGCGAATTATAGTTCATCATATCTTTCATTCTTTTTGAACTCCAAATGCATGCAGCATTGTCCTTTTTAACGGCAGGAATGCAGCTGCAGCAGCAGTTGCTGCAGCATATGCTGCAGCAGCAACTGCTGCTGTTTCAAAGCCTACCGCAGCAGCAGCTGCTGGAGAGGCTGCTCGTAGCGCAGTCTACGGACCCAATTCTGCTGCTGCTACAACTGCAGCATATGCAGCAGCTGCTCCTGCTGGAGCAAGTGCTGCAGCAGCGGCAGCAGCTTTCTGCTGTTACTGCAGCACGTGCTGTGCAGCAACAGCGGGGGCTAGCAGCAGCAAATAAGGAGTTGCTGCTGCTTCTTCTCAATGCTGCCAGCAGACATTTTGCTGCTTCATTGGGTCTACTCAATTATATTCCTTCGTTTATTCACATTGATTATATAGTTAAGGCGTGTTTATTAACATTAGATATGTAATTAAATTAATTAATTCTTATTATTTTGTTGTTCAGCTTTCGCCAGTTTTACTTTTATTCATTTATGTTGCTGCTCTTGTAGTCCATTGTTCCTGCTGCCTAGGGTTTAGGGTTTAGGGTTTGGGCGGCTGCGCCCCTAACAGACGAAGATGTGCAGTCGTCTCAGTAAGTTGCTCTAGCTAGTAGCTAGCTAGTTAGCTAGCTGGTTAGCTAATGGCTAGCTAGCTAGCTAGCTAGCTGGCTAGACTAGCTAGCTAGCCAAACAGTCCCCTAGCTAGCTGGCTAGTCGCCCAACTAGCTAGCCACCCACCTAGGCTTCCGCCTTGTTAGCCACCTAGCTAGCTAGCTAGCTAGCTAGCTAGCCACCCACCTAGCTAGCTAGCTCTAGCTAGCTAGTTAGCTAGCTGGCTAGCTAGCCATTTACTAGCTAGCTGCAGCTGTTGGACCCACAGCACAACAAGTCTTGACCTTCAGTCTCGATGCAGCAGGAAGCAGACAGGCGCGCGCAGCTGCTGCTTCTCTGCAAAATCAGCTGAGCAAGCCTAGCTAGCTAGCTAGCTAGCTAGCTAGCTAGTCGCTAGCTAGCCGGTATCTGTCTAACTAGCCGGTAGCTAGCTAACTAGCTGGTAGCCAGCTGGCTAGCTGCTAGCTAGCTGGTTGCTAGCTAGCTGGCAGCTAGCTACCAGCTAGCTAGCTAGCTAGCTAGCTAGCAGCTAGCCGCCGACCTCACAAAATGCAGTGCTATACGGCATGCAGTAGCTGGGCCTAGCAAAAGGTGAAGCCGCTCTCACCAACCTGGGGCCCTGCCACACAACAGCTAGCCAGCTAGCTAGCTAGCTAGCCAGCCAGCCGACAAGGTAGCTAGCTAGCTAGCTAGCTAGCTAGCTGCGGGCAAAATCAGGTGAATGAAGCACAAGGGGAGAGCCAAACAGCCTCTGCTAGCTATTTGCCAATCAAAAAGCTCTCGCTGCAGCTCGCCGCGCCTCAGCTAGCCAGCTAGCTAGCTAGCTAGCTGGCTGGCTAGCTAGCCAGCTAGCTAGCTCGCTAGCTGGCTAGCTAGCTACCTAGCCAGCCTAGCTAGCTGGCTAGCTAGCCAGAAGCTTGCGACGGCCCTCCTTTCCTAAGTCCTCAAACACAATACGGGGGGCCCCCCAGGGTCCCTTTGGGGGCCCCTGGGGGCCCCTCTCGGACTTTCTGGGGGGCCCCCAGGGACCCCCAGTACGCCCTGGGGGCCCCCAAGTGGAGCTCTGCAACGAGGACCCCATATAAAGAAGGGTCACTCCGGGGCCCCTTGAGCCAGGGGCCCCCATTGTGGGGGCCCCCCTAATCTGGGGCCCCCAGTTTGGGGGCCCCCCAGGTTGGGGGCCCCCACGTTGGGGCCCTGCTGTGCCTGGGGCGGTTTAGTGGGCAGCAGCACAGGGCCCAGAAGGCGGGGTATGTAGAGCACAAAGCAGCAGCAGCAGCAGCTGCTGCTGCTGCTGCGCAAAGGCTGCTGCTGCTGCTGCTGCTGCTGCTGTTGCTGCTGCTGCAGCTGCTGCTGCTGCTGCTGCTGCAGCGCCAGTGAACAGTGAATTTAGATTTGGAAATTTGGGAAAAGGAAAGTGAAGATGAGGGTCTTTCGTTTGCGCGGGACTTTGTGTGGGTGGTTTCGGGTGTATGTACACCCCAGCTGCGCGCGGCCAGTCGGCTGCGAAGGCTGGGGCGGGTCTTTTGGTCATTTTTGGAGATAAAAAGAGAAATAAAAGAGAAATTTGGAAATAAATAACAATTTAAGAATAATAAAAAGAAGAAAAAGGAGCAACTGGCACAAAAGGGGGAGAAAAGAGCGTTTTGGGCGCGAAAAGCGGCCGAATCGCCGCAGCACTTGCTGCAGCAGCAGCAGCAGCAGCAGCTGCTGCTGCTGCTGCTAGAGGATGGGCAAGTGGCGGGGAATGAGGCCCTGCTGCTCCAGACGCCTCGCGTGGGCCTTCAACTGGACTTTCATGTTTTCGTAATTTGCTTTTGCTTTTTCTCGAGCAGCACGAAGCTGCAGCAAACTTTCTTTGGAAGTTTCTGGCCTTAGAGCTGCTTCTTGGTAAAGTGCCAGCGCCACAAAGTGCCGCTCTGCTGCTGCTGCTGCTGCTTCCAGCCGCTGCAGAAACGCCACCGCCTGCTGCTGCTGCTGCTGCTGCTGCCCCTGCTGCTGCTGCTGCCCCTGCTGCTGCTGCTGCCCCTGCTGCTGCTGCTGCAGGCGCCTGCGGGCCTCGGCCAGCAGCGCCTGCACGTTGCTGCTGCAGGCAGCAGCACGAGCCCGCAGCAGCGGCAGCTCCTGCAGCTGCGGCTGCACTTGGCCTTTGTCGATGCGGCGGAGTCTGCGCAGCTCTGCAACACTCTGCAGCCCTGCTGCTGCTGCCTGCAGCAGCGCAGCATGAAACTGCTGCAGCAGCAAAGTTTCGGGGGCCCTCAAGCTCACTTCCAAAACGGGCCGAAGCCACCGCAAGTGCCACGGGACTGCCCGCCCCTCGAGGGCCCCCAGCAGCTCTTTTTTGGCTTCTGAAAAACCCAAAAGGTGTACCCTACGGGGGGCCCCCCGGGGCCCCCGGGGGCCCACGGGGGCCCCCCCGCGGGGGG
>NW_013545900.1:0-5481 GCF_000499545.2 Eimeria tenella
TCCACTCCGGCCCAGGTGTGCATGGGCCACTCGGGGTCCTCGTGGGCCCCCCTGGAGGTGGCGTAGACTGCAGACTCCTCAGCGTCGATGTCCAAGTGGATGCTCATGAGTCCCGCGAAGAGAGCGGCCACATCCGCGGGCTGCAGCAGCGCGCGCGCCTCCCCCCTGCTGCCGCTGCTGCCGCTGCTGCTGCTGCTGCTGGGCAGCGCCACGCGGACGCTGCCGGTGGCGCGGAAGAGACTCGAGGCCGCAGTCTCCGCGCTCATCGACACACTGAGCGGGTACAGAGACACCACGTGGACTTGGGCTGTGCGGGAGACAATGGCTATGGGGCTGCTGCTGTAGGCCGCCGCGGGCCCGTCCAGCTCCAAGTACAAGTGCCCCGCACTCAGCGTGAAACGCATGGCCCGCGCCTCCACGGAGCGCAGCTGCACGTAGGCGTGGAAGGCCTCCATGAAGAAGGAGGCCCCCCTGAGGGGCACTTCTGCGGAGACCCTGATGTAGCGGTCTGCGGGGGCGAAGAGCAGCGCGAGGGCCCCGAAGCGGAAGCCGGGGGCCAGGTGGAAGTCCACGGAGCACTTGTGCCAGGGGTCGAAGTTCCCCATGTGCAGCAGCACCTGCAGCTGCCCCTGGGGGCCCCTCCGCAGCACGGGGGCCCCCGCCTGGCTCGCCGCCCGCTCCTGCAGCCACGCCCGCACCCGCAGGAAGCTCCGGGGGCCCCCCGAGGCCCTGAAGGCCACCCCGCAGTTCTTCAGGTTCAGGGTCACGTCCCCCTCGGGCTCCAGGGTCACTTCTTCAGCAAACACGGCCTCGCCCCACCACTGCAGCGCGAAGCTGCAGCACAGCAGCAGGAACAGCAGCAGCCCCAGCAAACTGAACAAAGTGCTGCCCCCCTTCACGCAGTTCTGCGGGATCCCCGGCACCTGCGGCACGTTCCGCATGAAGTCCGTGCCCAGCTGCCCCTGCGAGTGCAGGGGCCCCGACTCCGAGGGGCCCCCGGGGGGCCCCCGCCAGTCGTAGGGGGCCCCCCCCTCCTCGGACGGGGCCCCCCGCCCGCTCTCCGACAGCGACGACGAGCGGCGCCCCCGCGCTGCTGCTGCTGCTGCTGCTGCTGCTGTGAACGCAGGGGGGCCCACAAACGTCGCCAGACTCCGCAGGGGCCCCAACTCCCGACGAGACCCTTGCGAGTCCAGCGGAGTCTCCATTTCCAGGGGCCCCCGGAGACTGTCTCCGTGGTGGCTGGCGTGCAGAATGGCTGCTGCTGCAGCGTCCTTCGACGGCAGGCTGCGCGGGTCCGCTGCTGCTGCTGCTGCTGCTGCTGCTGCTGCTGTCGAAGGGTACTCCCGCGACAGCAACTCCAAGTCCTCCTCGTCCCCAGGAGACACCTGACGCAGCGGGGTGTATATACGCCCCCGCGTTATGCGCTCCGGACGCGGCTCCATCTTGGCAGCATTGAAGCAGCAAAAGAAGCAAAACTAATTCAGGCTGCGATGCATAGGCAAAACCTCCAGCTGCTGCTGCTGCTGCTGCGAACCGAACTGCCGGCGCAGCGGCTGCTGCTGGGGCTTCCGGCAGCCTCTGCAGCAGCTGGGGCGCAGAAGCGGTGCAGGGAGGCAAAGGAAGCGCAGGAAACCAGCAGCAGCCCGCTGCAGCAGCAGCAGCAGCAGCAGCAGCGGCAGCAGCAGCAGCAGGGGACTGCAGAGCTGCGGGGAGGAAAAGTCAAGGGAGACAAACTTTCAAAACGAATTCATAGGAAATAAAGACAATGGCACGCGCGGCCGACAGCAAGGGGAGCTGCTAGCGCTGCTGGGGCCCCGAGGGTTGGGGTGTACGTACACCTGAGCTTGTTAGTTTGTTGTTTGGTGTCTTGCTGCAGTTGAAAATAAAAGAGAAAAGGAGCACCAGCAGCAGCAGAAAGAAAGCGAAAGCTTTTGTGGGCGGAGGCTTGGCGAGACCTGCTGCTGCGGCGAGGCAGCTGGGGTGTACGGACAGCGCGCGGAAGACCCTGCGTGAAACACTTTATTGAAATTTACTTTTTTATTATTCATTTCTACTTTTTAGAAAGAAAGGAAAGTTAAGAACAGCCCAGAGGACTCCTGGAGTCATGGCCCACACGCCACACTCCACCGCGCCAGAGCCATTGCCGTCTGGCGGCCGCCGACCCCCTCCCTTCCAATTTTCTTTTGTCTTTAATTCACTTTCTAAGTCTATTAAGCGTTTTAATTGCATTTTACATTCATTTCCCTTTTTAAATGCGATCAAAGGGCCCCTCTTACTCCCTGTCCATTGAGCCACAGTCGGCAGCGCCAGCCTACCAGTGCCTTGTGTTCTTCCGTTTCTTTGCCCCCAAGCCCGGCAGAAGCCAGCTTTGACTCAAATTTAACATTTAATTTGTAATTTAAATTTGTTTTTATTCATTTTAAACCCTTTTCTGCATTATTTGGCTATAAACCCGCAGCCAATACGCTGCCCGCAGACAGTGAGCAGCATCCACCAGCCGCCCCGCAGTGACTGTACACCCTACACCAAACGCGCAAGCCTGACACTCAGAAAAGCCGTTTTCGCATTTCATTTATTATAATTTAATTAATTTGCATTATTCTTCAATGAAACTGAGCCCTCCACAGCAAGACACCACCAGCAGCACGAGCAGCAACACCCTAGCAGCCGCGGCTGCAGCAGCAACAGCAGCAGCAGCAGCAGCAGCAGCGGGGCCCCCCACTTCAAGTTAGGCACATATCTATTGAACACTTGGCTCATATTTTCCCTTTTTCGAACTCATTTTGCTGCAGAGTTCTGCTGGCCGCCCTCTGCAGCTCCAAAAGCTGCCTCAGGGCCTCCCCGCTGCAGCGCCAGCAGCCACAGGGGAGGCCCCAGAAGGTCCGTAGAGCCCCCGTAGGCCCTGGGGGACCCCGGGGGGCCCCCGGGGGGCCCCCCTGGGGCCCATGTTAGTGGCTTTCTTCAGTTCTTTGCCATCAATTAACAGAAACAACTGGAAAATGTCTTTGCAATAATGAACAAAGGCGAGAGCCAAATGCAAATAAGTCCGCAACAAAGTCATAAACAAACTCAGAGCGCCTGGTCCTCACAAACCCAGAGACAGAGGCCCCCGGGGGCCCTCTAAAACCCAGAAAGAGGGGCCCCCAGCCTAACAAGGGCATCTGGGGACCCTCGAATACTCCGCAAGAGAGGCCCCGGGGGGCCCCCCAAAGCCCAAGAATAAGGTACCCCAGAGGCCCCCTCTAAACCGAAAGAGAGGGGCCCTTTGGGGCCCCCACAGGCTCCCAAGTGCCCCTTTCTGGGCCCTTGGGGGCCCTTAGGGGTTTCTGGGGGCCCTTGGGGTCCCCAGAGGCCCCTGAGGCCTTTGGGGGCCCCTGGGGCCACCTAAGGGCCCCTAAGGGCCCTTTTACATATAATTGTAGCTATGAGTACATGCTGAGAGTCGACATAAAGAAACGAGAGCATTTCTTAGAGTGTTTGCATGCATTTAATGGACTTTGTAGATATAAATAGAATTCATAAAAGTCCACATTTGTTTCTGGAGTTTGCAATGCACCCAAATGTTCATTTACAAGCAAATTATAAACGTACAAATGTATTTGTGAGAGTTATATAATTGAGATAATATATTTCATTAAATGCTTTTATAATATGCACTTTCGGTGATGCATGCAAAACAGGAAAAATACTTTACGCATTTGTACTTATATTTACGTATATGTATATATATTATTCATATATACTTATATATATTTATATCTATATTTATTTACATATATATATATATATGTTTATAATGAATATATTTTTATAATGAATAAAATGCGTTTATGTAGTTTTGGCCACCTATAGTATTTATATTTATATACATTTCATATGTTATGTGCGCCCTCACAATACACGCCTAAACCCCAGACCTAACCCTAAACCCTAAACCCTAAACACTAGAAAAGAGTGTGGATTGGAAAAGCCTTTCCACCCATTTTTGTATCCCCTTAACCCAAGCAGCTCAGCCCTAAACCCTAGAGGCTTAGGCTCGGGGTTTAGGCTAAACTTTTTCTAGGGTTTGCGCTGGAGTTGTTCTAGGGTTTAGGCAGCGGGCGTTTCTAGGGTTTAGGGTTTACGGTTAGGATTTGGAGCATGCAGTAGGCAGCAGCACAAGCTTTATGTAGGAGAGCAGCAGCAAAGGCTGCTGCTGCGGCTAGAGCTTTAGCCCTAAAACCACTTCTAGCCTAAACCCTAAATTGGCTTTTAGCCTAAACCCTAAAACCACTTCTAGCCTAAACCCTAAATTGGCTTTTAGCCTAAACCCTAAAATTCTAGCCTAAACCCTAAATTGGCTTTTAGCCTAAACCCTAAAACCACTTCTAGCCAAAACCCTAAATTGGCTTTTAGCCTAAACCCTAAAACCACTTCTAGCCAAAACCCTAAATTGGCTTTTAGCCTAAACCCTAGAACCACTTCTAGCCTAAACCCTAAATTGGCTTTTAGCCTAAACCCTAAAGCCACTTCTAGCTTAAACCCTAAATTGGCCTTTAGCCTAAACCCTAAAACCACTTCTAGCCAAAACCCTAAATTGGCCTTTAGCCTAAACCCTAAAATGGCTTTCAGCCTAAACCCCAAAGAAAATGGCTGTTAGCCTAAACCCTAAAAGGGCTTTTAGCGTAAACCCTAGAAGGGCCTTTCGGGGAAGAGGTGATGGCCCCTCGAGGGTTTTCCCTCCAGAGTTTTCAAAATGGCATTTTCGTGACAAATCAAATTTACAACTAATACAAATTAAATATAAATTTATAATTTTCAAATTCATTTAATATCTAGACTCCCTAACCTGCCACTTGCAGGTCAAGAAAAACGCATGCGTTTAAATGGGGGCTTTTGAAGGCACTTCAGGTGTATGTACAGACACCTGAGCGGAGTGGGGGGGCCCTCAGCTGCTGCGCAAATCGCAGCTCTGGGGGCCCCCCTCAAACTTTCTAGAACCTTAGTGCTGCACTTCCCAAAGTTTTGGGGAAAATAAAGACCATTAAAAGCCCCCAGGGGCCCTCGAAGGCCTTCAGGGGGCCCTAGGGGCCCCCAGAGGCCCCTGAAGGGACTCAGGGGGCCCTAGGGGCCCTCATAGGGCAGCCCTAGCCAGCCTTAGCTATGGCTAGCTAGCCGTAGCTAGCCGTATATGTCCCTAGCTACCCCTAGCTAGCCCCAGCTATCCCTAGCTAGCCATAGCTGGCCATAGCTAGCCACTACATTGCGCCCTAAGCCACGCAGCACCTGACTTTCAAGCTGCTTGTGGCCCCTAGCCCCCAACGGCAGGGGCCCCCAGAGGCCCCCAGGGGCCCCCAGGGCCCCGCAGCGGACCCAAGGGGCCCTCAGGGGCCCCCAAGGGCCTCTGGCCCCGCATGGTGCTGCGGAGCTGCGGTGAGGCCTCTTGGCTGTGTGTGGGGCTCAGAGGGGGCCCGCAGCTGAGTAAGTGACCCGCAGCAGCAG
>NW_013545901.1:0-4904 GCF_000499545.2 Eimeria tenella
CTTGTTTCCTGTTTACTGCTTATTGTTAAGGGTTTACAGTTTATTGTTAAGGGCTTAGGGTTTAGGATTTAGGGTTTAGGATTTAGGGTTTAGGGTTTAGGGTTTAGGGTTTGTGGGTGCAGGGGGAAGCTGGTGGGGGACTGGCTGGCGTTGGCTGCGGGTTTGCGGGGCTTCGACTTCGCCTGCAGCGGCGCTGCTCAACTTTTTGCTTCTTTTTGCATTTCGCCTTTAAATTCAAATCCAGTTAATCCTTTTGACGGAAGCAGAGACGACCTCCAGTGCTGTCCGCTGCTGCTGCTGCTGCTGCTGCTGCTGTTGCTGCGGTTGTTTTGGTGGTCGTGGTGCTGCTGCTGCTGCTGCAGTTGTTTTGCTGCTCCTGCTGCTGCTGCTGCTGCTGCTTGTGCTGCTGCTGCTGCTGCTGCTTGTGCTGCTGCTACTACTTGTGCTGCTGCTGCTTCTGGTGCTGCTGCTGCTACTGCTGCGGTTGTTTTGCTGCTGCTGCTGCTGCTGCTGGAGGGGGTCTTGCTGCTGTTGCTGTTGCGGTCGTTTTGCTGCTGTTGCTGCTGCTGCTGCTGCTGAGGGTCTTGATACTGTTGTTATTGCTGCTGCGGTTGTTTTGCTGCTGCTGCTGCTGCGGGTCTTACAGCTATTATTATTGTTGTTGCGGTTGTTTTGCTGCTGCTGTTTCTGGTAATCTTGCTGCTGTTGGTGCTGCTGCCAGGCGAGTTAATGTTTTTGCTGATGCTGCGGAAGCTGCTTGGGGCCTTGCTGCTGTTGCCGCTGCTGCACTGTGGGTCTCGCTGCTGCTGCTGCTGCTGCTGGGGTCTTGCTGCTATAATTCCAACACCAGCATTTCGCTGTTTGGCGACCTATTAAACTAATATATCTTTATAAATGATAAACGAACAAATGAAATAATTAAATAATTAAATAGATAATTATTTAATTTCCTGTTTCTTGCTGCAGTGCTTGACGCCGCGAGCGGCCTCGCGAGCGAAGGCTGGGAAGCTGCGAGCCGGCGGGCCTATTCGCTTATACGCTCTTTTAGGGTTTATGAGCCAAACCCTCGTTTCCTGTTTTCGAGGGTTTTGGCGTTCAACAAGGAAATCGAGGGTTTGCTGCAGCTGCTGGAGGAGCAGCAGCGTGAGTTCCAATTAATTAATTAGTTAATTAATTAATTAATTAATCAATTAATTTTATTTATTTATTTACTTTTTTTTGTTTATTTATTTATTTATTTTTATTTGCTTTGGCTGGTGCAGCAAAACCCCAGCAGCGCAACGAAGGCTCCACTTTGCTCTCTTCTTCTGTTTCTTTAAAAGCTTTCAAGAGAGCAAAAGCTGCCAACCAGTTGGAGGCCCTTCTCGCAGACGCCAAGTACTGCAAAAGTAGGGTTTATGGTTTAGGGTTTAGGGTTTCGGTCTTGGAGCTTGCGGTTTAGGTTTTAGGGTTTAGGGTTTAGGTTTTAGGGTTTGGGGTTTAGGGGCTAAGGGTGGGGTGTGCGGTTAACGGTTTGGGGATTGTAGGTTGGGTCTTGGAAGTTGGGGCTAAGCGTTTAGGGTTTAGGGTTTAGGGTTTAGGGTTTGGGAGGGGAAGAGATGCCTTTTCTCTCTTATTTGTAAATTCTTCAACTTCTAATTTGTAACTTTAGTTTATTCCTTTTTAACTCTGTATTAAATTTGTAAATTCTTTGTCGGTTAATTTTTAATTATTAATTTTAATTTATTCATCTAAACTTTTCGTTTTTTCTTTTTTGTTTTCTTTTGCTGCTAGGTGCGGAGCCCTGACTCTGGGCTCGCCCGAAGGCTAATCGACAATGCTGCTGCTGCAGCAGCAGCGGCAGCTGCTGCTGCTGCTGCGGCTGCTGCAGCGGCTGCAGCTTGTGCTGCGCCTGGATATAAGAGTCTAGGGTTTACAAACCCTAAACCCTCAGGCCCAGAGGTCGCACAACCGGAACCCTCAATTTTTGTTTTTTGCGTCTCTGCTGCCGCTGCTGCTGCTGCCGCTACAGTTGGCTGTAGCAGCAGCAGCAGCTGCTGCTGCTGCGCCCAGCACACCTGCTGCAGAGAACAAAGCCACGCCAATACCCGGGGGCCCCCAAGTAGTGCCTTTGGGGGGCCCCCCAGGCCTTGGTGGTGGCCCCCCTCGTTGAATTTCAGGGACCCCTAGGAACCCCTAGGGGCCTCTAGGGGCCCCAAAATTAAAACTGTTAACTACTTTGGGGGCGCAAGGTAGGGGCCTCTTCATGTTTAGTGGAGACTATCTTTCGTGCTGCCCTGGAGCTGGGATCGTATGGGATCGTGTAGGATCGTGTGGGGTCGTGTGGGGTCGTATGGGATCGTACAGGATCGTGTGTGGGGTCGTGTGGGTTTGTTTCGATTTGCGGGGGCCAGAAGGACTCCAAAAGATTAAAAAGGAAATAAAAACAAAAATAAAAAACCAAATCAACATAATGAGTTTAGAAGATGATAAGGATAATGAGAGGCCCGGGGCCCCACAGCTGCGTCCCGAAGTTGGTCTGCAGACTGCTGGTGATTAGAAACAAAAATAAAACGATGGTAATTCGGCAATCATTCCAATCACTAATGCTGCTGCTGCTGCTGCTCCCTGCAGCTGCAGCAGCAGCAGCTGCTGCAGCAACAGCAACAGCCTCCCTCTCTTGGCCCTGCTCACTTTAACCCCCTGCCGCTGCCGCCGCAGCAGCAGCAGCGGCAGCGGCAGCAGCAGCTGCTACTGCTGCTGCAGGAAAAGCGGGCGGAACGCGCATGCGTGTCAGGGGCCACCCCCTTTGATTTTGCTGACGAGGGCCCCCAAAGTAAAACTCAAGACGGAGTTGCTGGCAGCAGTAAATGCGGGGTGGCGTTCATAAAGGTCTCGCGGCTTGGGCCGCAGCAAAGGGTCCGGCTCCAGCAGCAAACGAATCATGTGCTGCAGCAGCGGCAGCAGCAGCAGCAGCAGCAGTGGCAGGGGAGGCGAGATGCAACGACAGATGCTGGGATGCGAGCTCGCGAACATACTGGAACAGCAGCTACACAAACACCAGCAGCGGCTGCAACAGAAGCGGCAGCAGCAGCAGCAGCAGAACTCGCAGCGGCAACAGCAGCAGCAGCAACTGTACGTACAAGGACGGCAACAGGAGTGTCGTAGCTGCAGCCGCTGAATTCGAGATCTTCTATTTTAACTCCAGCGATCCTCTCTGAAAAAAGAGAAAAAAGTGCTTCCAAAGCAGTAATACACGGGCAGCCCGAGCTGCTGCAGCAGGAGCCGCAGCAGCAGCAGCGGGAGCAGCGGCAGCAAGAGGGGCAGCAACAGCAGCAGCAGCAGCAGCCACAAGCGGACGCGGTCCCAGAGAAGCAGCAAAAGAAAAAATGAAACGAACTTCCCAATTCGTCGTGCAGGAGCTCGTCTGCGCCGTACGGCTTGGTGTACATACACCAGAGCTTGAAAAAGGAAACCCCCAGGGCCCAAGAGTCTTTTGCTTCTGTCAGTTTAATACTATTGTTGGCTTTTAAAGAACATTCGAAACTTTCCGGAGGCAAATAGGAAAGAGTTCCTTCCAAACACGCCGCCTCGTGCTGCAGCGGCTGAGGTGTACGTACACCCCAGAAGCACAGACACGCGACCCGCCCATCGCCAAACAGCCCAACTGCTCCTTTAAAAGTTACTCACGGTTGATCTAGAAGGCATGCGCCGCTAGCTAGCTAGCTAGCTAGCTACTTGGCTAGCTAGCTAGCCACCTACGTAGCTACCCGAATACAGGCGTGGGAAGGCAACTAGCCAGCTAGCCACCTAGCTGGCTAGCCAGAGGCCTCACGTGGGCAGGCGAATAGTACCTTGCTCAGCTATCCAGGTATCTGCCTGCTAGCTTGCTAGCTAGCTAGCTAAGTAGATAACTACCTAGCTGCCAAACCATCCAGCTGGCTGTCTATGCATCTAGCTAGCCAGCTAGCTAGCCAGCTAGCTAGCTGCTTAGCTAGATAGCTAGCTAGCCAGAGACTCACGTGGGCAAGCGAGTAGTCTCCCAGGAAGATCCTGCCGTCAGGCTTCACGAAGAAGTTTTGGGCCTTCACGTCCGAATGCACAAGCCCCATGTCGTGCATGCGCACCACAGCTCTGCAGCACATGCAGCAGCAATTCAGCAATCTAGCTAGCTAGCTAGCTAGCTGGAGCAGCTAGCTAGCTACGTAGCTACCTAGCTAGGCAGCCAGCTAGCTAGCTCGCCAGCTAGCTAGCTGGCTAGCGAGCTAGCTGGCTCCTTCGCTACCTCGCTGGCTCCCTCGCTAGCTAGCGAAAAGGCTGCACGGCTGCTTCGCTGGGCAGCCGGTCGGACTAAGTGGCTGGCTAGCTAGCTAGCTAAGAAGCTAGCTAAGTGCTTTGCTGAATACCTAGCTAAATGCCTAGCTAAATAACAAGCTACATGTACACCTATCTGCCTAGCTAGCTAGCTCTATGGGCAGCCATCTAGGTAGCCAGCTAGCTAGCTAGGTAGCCAGCTAGCTAGCTAGCTAGCCAGCTAGCTGGCTAGCTACGTGGATACACAGCTGCTTACAGAAGCATTTGCTTGGTCGCGGAGAGCTTTGCTGAGGCGGAGGCGCAGGATAGGCCCCGCAGCATGGAGAGGTCCCCTGCAGCAGCAAATGCACTCGGTGCACTAACGCTTCCAGCAGCAGCAGCAGCAAGGGCAGCAGCAGCAGCAACAACAGCAGCAGCACCACCTGCTGCTGCTCAAGGATGAAGAGAAGCCGCCTGCAGCAGCAGCGCTACCAGAACCTTCCCAACCTCAGCACTATGCGGACCAGCAGCAAATAAACAAGACCAAATAAACTAAAAAACAAAACAAAAAGAACAGATAAAATGAACAAAAAAAAACAACCACAAGTAACCACAACAAAGGAAGAACAGGA
>NW_013545902.1:0-5416 GCF_000499545.2 Eimeria tenella
AGCAGCAGCAGCAGCAGCAGCAGCGGCGGCGGCAGGGGCGGCGGCCTTCTGCAGCGGCCGCGGAAGGCAGCAGCAGCAGCCGCGGCAGCAGCAGCGGCGCCGAAGACGCAGGCGCCAGCAGCAGCTACAGGAGCAGCGAAGCTAGCAGCTTGTCCATTTCTCCTCGAAGACAAGATAAGCTCGAAGCTGCTGCTGCTGCTGCTGCTAGGAGGCAGTCGCAGCAGCAGCGCGAGCCGCTGCTCTTCTGCCCGCCTCCAGAGCAGGGGCTGATGCCTCTTGTGGATTTGCTGCCCCAAGAAAGCCCCAGCAGCAGCAGCGCCCCAGCAGCAGCAGCAGCAGCAGCAGCAGAAGCAGCAGTTGCTGCTGCTTCAGAGGCAGCCGCGCCTGCTGCCCCGAACAACAGCCGACTCCCTGAAGACTCGCAGCCGCGGCCCGCCGCCGCTGCTGCAGCGCAGCAGCAACAGCAGCAGCAGCAGCAGCAGCAGCAGCGAAAAAGCCGCACAGATGCCCCGCCGTTTGAAAAAGAAACAAGCCGCCCCAAGTCGGCCTCAGCAGCAGCAGCAGCAGCTCTGGGCTCTGTCCATTTCGAACCCCCCGGCAGCTCTGAAGGGGCTGCCTCCAGGCCCAGTGCGCAGCAGCAGCAGCAGCAGCAGCAGCAGCAAAGGACACACGGCCCTGAGTTCGCTGCGCAGAGGCGCAGAGTCAAGAGACACTCGCAGCCGCTGCTTCAGGTCCATTCGCAAAGTATAGAAAAGCTGCAGCAGCAAATTCCGATTCAGCCCGTGGCTGCAGCCGCTGAGTTGACCCGGCAGCAGCAGCAGCAGAAGCAGCAGCAGCAGCAGCAGCAGCAGCAGCAACTTGCTTCTGCCCACTCTCACGGCATTCGCTGCAGGTCCCAGGGAAGTCTGGGCCGCGCCCTCGACTTGCCGCGGCAGCACTGGCAGCTGCAGCTGCAGGGCCAAAGGACCCCGTTGCAGCAGCAGCAGCAGCAGCAGCAGCAGCGGCAGCAGCAGCGGCAGCAGCAGCGGCAGCAGCAGCACGAGCTGGCCGCTCACGAGGCGCTGCCGCGCAACAACTCTTTTCCATTTTGTAAGTCCCCCTCTTTATGCGGCCCTTCTTCTGGAGCAGCAGCAGCTGGCTACGGGCTGCCGCCGTGTGCAGCAGCAGCAGCAGCGGCAGCAGCAGCAGCAGCAGCACGGGCGAGGCCCTGCAGCCATGGCGCTGCTCTTACCCGCAGCTGCTCCTTAATGGACAAGGAGTGGGAGCTGCTGCGGTGGAGCAGCAACTTGGATTCGCTGCAGCGCGGCAGCTGCTGCATGCACGGCAGCAGCAGCTGCTGCAGCAACCGCCTGGGACACTGCAGCAGCAGCAGCCGCAGCAAAACCTTCAGCTTCCCAGGCAGCGGCAACCCAAGTGCTTACAGCCGCATGCGCTCGGGGTCGCATGCGCAGCGCCGCAGGTACTCAACGAGCTGCTGGCCTTTTAACAGAGCAGCAGCAGCAGCAGCAGCAGCAGCGGCAGCAGCAGCGGGGGCTGCTGCTGCTGGCTTCGGCGGCCAGCACGCGCACGCGCCCGGCTGCTGCCGCGCTGCAGCAGCTTCGTGGCAGCGGCAGCAGCAAGAAGAAGCAGCAGCAGCTGCTGCTGCAGTGGCCAGCCGAGCTGCAGCACGGGCAGCTTCGGACCTGCTGTGTCTGTACCGCTCTGCTGCTGGGGCTGGCAGCCCAGCAGCAGCAGCAGCAGCAGAAGCTGCAGCAGCAAAAGCAGCAGCAGCAACAGCAGATGAGGACCCTGCCCCTGCCAGCGCAGCCACGGGGCTGCCGCTGGCAGCAAGGCCCTGCAGCACCTACTCCCGCTCTTCTTCGCTGTTCGTGCTGCAGCAGCAGCAGCAGCAGCAGCAGCAGCAGCAGCTGCATCTGCAGCAGAGGCAACGCGCCTTTTCTACTCATCATTTTGGGGACAAATCATGGAGAGACTCTTCGAGCTCGCTGCTGCTGCCCTGCGCGGCAACTGCAGCAACTGCAGCAACTGCAGCAACTGCAGCAGCAGCAGCAACCCACAGATCTTTCACAGCAGCAGCAGCAGCAAGGGGCCGCCACATTTCAGGTGTGTCAGGGAGCTCGGGCAGCAGCAGCTGCTGCTGCTGCAGCAGCAGCAGCAACAGCAGCTGGGCCGCAGCCACAGTTGACACGTGCAGGGCAGCAGCAACCCCGCTTTATGAGTATCGCTAGAAAGCCCCAAAACGACCGGGGCTGCATGCATGCATGCATGCATGCATGCATAATTGCATGCACAGTTGCATGCATGCGTGCATGCATGCATTATTGCATGCATGGTTGCATGCATGCGCTCTAGGGCTGCTGCTTACTGGGGGCAGCCTGTTTTGCTTTGTTTCCGTGCATATATATTGGTACTCTTAGTGAGTTTGGGTAGCCTGCTGCTGCTGCTGCTGCTGCTGCTGCAGCTGCTGCTGCTGCTGCTGCTGCGGCTCGTGCCTGCAGAGGCGGCTAGCTGGCTAGCTGCTGCGGCTTGGCTAGGTGATCAGTGGCTAGCTGCTTCTCTGCGAGCAGCGCAGCTAGCGAACTAAAGCGGAGCTAGCTAGCTAGCTAGCTGGCTAGCTAGCTAGCCAGCTGGCTAGCTAGCCAGCTAGCTAGCTAGCTGGCTAGCTAGCTAGCTAGCTGCTAAGAACTTTGCCAAATGGGGCCCTCCGCAGCAGTAAAGCGCGGCAGTGCCTCTTCGGCTTCGCCCCACAGCCGCCACATCGCCTTGTGGGGCCCCACAGGCCCTCTGCGACGCATGCATGCATGCATGCATGCATGCATGCATGCATGCATGCATGCATGCAGTGCATGCATGCATGCATGCGTTGGTTCTTCGAAATTCTTTTTGGGAAATTTTGCTGGGCGGGGGGCGGCGCGGGCCACGGGGTGTACGTACAGCGCAAAGACTGTCTCCTTTTGTCTCTTTAAGCTCCGTTCCTTTTTGATGCTCCTTGCTGCTGCTGCTGCTGCTGCTGCTGCTGCAGGCCCCAGAGGGGAAATGCAGCAGAAAGGATAAAAGGGTTTTGTGGCGCGTACAGATGAAGTGGTAGGAGTAGCAGCTTCTTATTTGTCTCCAGAGCGAGGGGGCCTAATTAGGGTTTAGGGTTTAGGGTTTAGGGTTTAGCGGCATGGGGCCCGAGGGGGGAATTAGTTGCTTGCTGAGGCCCCGTTAAGCCGTAAGCGATAAACCCTAAACCCTAATTCGAGGTTTCAACTGCTGCTGCTCTTTTTGCTGCAGCGGGTTCTGTTGCCTCTCTTAGCTCCCGAATTTTGCTATTGCTGCTGCTGTTGCTGTTGCTGCTGTCGCCGTTGCTGCTGCTGTTGCTGTTGCCGCTGCTGTTGTTGCTGTTGCTGCTGCTGTTGTTGCTGTTGCTGCTGTTAATTGCTTCTAGTTTGAACTTATCCTGGGGTGTACGTACAACTAAGTGCTGCCGCTGCTGCAGGAGGTTCGTCACTTTGCTGCCTCGTAAACCCTAAACCCTAAACCCTTGGCAGTGAAATGGCCAAGGGTTTAGGGTTCCAAAAACCCGAAAAACTGTCGAGTTTGCAGCTGCTTACCCGCCGTCGAATGCAGGGTTTAGCGTTTAGCGTTTAGGGTTTAGGGTTTAGGGTTTAGGGTTTAGGATTTAGAGCACGCAGGCGCGGCTGATTAGCGGCGATAAACCCCCGCTGTTAAGGGGGCCAGGCCCTTGATCTGAGCCCTAGACCCTGTGAAGCTTGCCGCTCAGTGGCTAGGGTTTAGGGTTTAGGGTTTAGGGTTTAGGGTTTAGGGTGGGAGTCATGAACTGCTGCGACTGAGCTCGAATGACAGCAAATCTGGGATGCCAGAGGCTAAAACACTTTCTAAATTTAATTAATTAAATTAAATTTAATTTAATTCAATTTAATTATCTTTTAATTTAAATTTATTTCCTTAATTTGCGCTGCTGCTGCTGGGGGGCCCCGGGGGGCCCCTGCTGCCGACTGGTGTGCAGTGTTGCGGTGGTTTCAGGGTTGCGATGGAGCGGCTGCGGGTTTTTTTATTATTTTAAATTTAATAAATGGTTTACTTTTGGAATTAAAGGACTTTTAAAGTAAAAAGGATCATTGAAAAGCAGTTAAATGGCGAGAAGTGGCAGCTGGGGAGCTTGGGGTGTCTGTACAGTGTCTGGTGGGCTCTGGGCGAACGAACATCCTCGCCGAGTCTTGCGCTCCATTCTTCTTCTTTTTCGTAAATTTTTTTACGTTTTCGGGTCAAATTGAATAAAAGGAATTCAAAAATTTGATTAATTTTTGATTTTAACTGGCAGAAAGGGGAGAACAGAAGGCCCCGCTCAGCGGCAAGCCCCGGAGTGGTCCTTGCAGCTGCAGCGAGGCCCGGCCGCCAGCCCGCGCGTTTGGCCCTTTTGTTTCCCTTATTTTTCCATTTAATTGAATAGCTGAGTTAAATCAAAGAAATACTTTTCGTTTTCTCTTTTATTTCCCGCAAAAACAACCCCTAGAGCCGCAGTCCCCGCTGCTCTGGCGTGTCTTGGGCTGGCTCTTCGCAGCAGCAGCAAAGAAGGCGCTCCAGGTGTACGTACACCTCAAGCACTCTCCGCGGCTGGAGGGACTGGCAGCAGCAGCAGCAGCAGCAACAACAACGGCGGCAACGATAGCAGCAGCAGCCGGAACTGCAACAGCTGCAGCAGCAGCATGGACTGCAGCAGCAGCAGCAGCAGCAGCAGCTGAGAGAGCCTCTACTCTAACCCCCGTGGCGCTGCTGCAGCCGCTGCGCCGCTTCCCGTGGCCCCCCTACACCGCCTTCTTCCGTGCTGCTGCTGCTGCTGCTGCTGCTGCAGCATTTGAATGAACTCTTTTACTATTCTTTTTTCTTTCTTATGTCTTCTTTTCTTTTTCCCACCAACTTAAATTCTCAATGGCGCTACAGGGGCCCCCCCAGCTCCCCAACCCTTTGCCCCGACTGTACCCTTTTTCTCACCACTTAAAACACCCCTGGGGGGCCCCGGGGGGGGCCCCCCAGGGGGCCCCTCAAAGGGTCTTACGGGGGCCCCCCCAGGGGACCCCCCAGGGGCCCCCTTGTGGGGGCCCTCAGAGGCCCCCACAAGGGGGCCCTCAGGGGCCCCAAGAAGAAAGGACAGAAGACATTCCAGAAGTCCCACCTGAGGGGATTCCCGAGGGGCCCCCAGGGGGGCCCCCAGCGGGGCCCCCAGGGGGGCCCCCCGAGGGGCCCCCCGAGGGGCCACCCGAGGGGCCCCCAGAGGGGCCCCCAGGGGGGCCCCTCCGGGGGCTTTCTGTGAGGGTTTGGGGTGAAGAGGGTTTGCGAAAAGTCTCTTTAATTCGTAGTTGCTGCTTAGAGGGTTTACATGCAATTAAATGTGGCGGGGGGCCCCCGGGGG
>NW_013545903.1:0-5062 GCF_000499545.2 Eimeria tenella
GACGGCCAGTGAATTCGTGCTCGCTAGCCTGTTTATCCCTGCGCGCTGCCGGAAAGACATGTAGATGTGCCCAACGTGCGCTCGCGGGACATCGGTCGGCTCGAGGAAGTCAGACGCGCACTCACTGAAACAGGTCCGCCCCATACATGCATGCATGCATGCATGCATGCATGCACGCACGGGCTGCATGCATGCATGCATGCATGCATGCATGTATGTGGCGGACCTGTTTCTTTGAGTTCGCGTTTGACTTCCTCGAGCCCCCCGATGTCCCCCCAGCGCACATTGGGCACTTCTACATGTCTTTCCCGCAGCGCGCTGGGATTAACAGCAGCTAAGGCTGCCACGAAGTGCTGCTGCCCCACCTCCAGCCGCTGCAGCACCTGCAGCAGCAGCAGCAACAGCAGCAGCAGCAGCAGCGGGGGTGCCGAAGGCACGGGAAGCAACAAGAACCAGCCCCAGAGGAGAGAGCAAAGAAGCAGCCAAAAGACCTCCCATCTGGTAGCTGCAGCAGCAAAAACTGCCGCTGCTGCTGCTGCTGCTGCTGCACCTCCAGCCACTGCTGCTACAGCCACCGCCGGCGCTGCAACTGCAACTCCTGCTGCAACTGCAACTCCTGCTGCAACTCCAACTACTGCAACTGCAACTACTGCAACTGCACCTACTGCGACTACACCTACTGCAACTGCTGCTGCTGCTGCACCTGCAGCAGCAGCAGCAGCTGCTGCTGCTGCCACAACTGCACCCACAGCAATTGCTGCTGCTGCTGTCAAAACTGCATCCCCTGCAACTACTGCTGCTGGTGCTGCCGCTGCTGCTGACCTGGGGGTCGACGGCGTCTTTGTCGAAGTCGATGTGCTGCAGCTGCTGGCGAAGACACAGCAGCGCAGCTTCGAGGCAAAGCTGCTCGAGGTCTGCGCCCACAAATCCGTGGGCATCTGCTGCTAGCCGCTGCAGGTCCACATTTGCTGCTAAACGCATGCGCTGTGTCTTCTTCTTCAGAATTTCCAAACGGCCCGCAGCGTCCGGCACAGGCACCTCAATTTCCCGGTCAAAACGCCCAAACCTGCAGCAGCAGCAGCAGCAGCAGCGGCTAGGGCGCTGGGACAAGGGGGGTGCAGCAGCAGGCGCTAGAAGCAGCAGCAGCAGATGCTGCAACCCAACAACCAGAAACACCAGCGGTAGCAGCAGCAGTAGCAGCAACAGTTGCGGAAGCAGCAGGCTGGGGCTGGAGCAACGGACTACCCAGCAGGAACTGCTGTTTTGGCAGCAGCAGCAGCAGCAGCAGCAGCAGTTGCAGCGGCAGCCTCACCGGCGGAGAGCGGGGTCCAGCTGGTTGGGCCGATTTGTTGCAGCTAAAACGACGACGTTCTTGTTAGCTCCAATTCCGTCCATCAAAGTCAGCAGCTGCAGCAGCAGCCGCAGCAGCACAGCAGCAGCAGCAGCAGCAAGCGCATGCGCCAGAAGCCAAAGTCAAGGGGGCAATCGAAGCAAATGAAAAGACAGCAGCAGCAGCGGGACTTCTCAAAGATATAAAAACCAATTTATGACAAAAATGCAAATAAATGCATGCACTAAAAACAAGAGGCAAAAAACAAATAAACATAAACAAACAAATACATAAGTTTAAACGTAACAAAAATTAATTGTGTAAATAAATATATTTTTAGAGGATGATATGCATGGGACTGCATGCAAACATAACAAGCCAAAAGTAATGATTCAATTATTAATTCGGGGAGACTTTAATTAGATTTGTGGAAAATTTGCACTTGAATATATTTAAATAAATAAAAATGAAAAAGACGTTTAGACGCATGCAAAGGACGTCCAGTGTACGTACACCTGAATCCACGTGTGGGGCCCGCGCATGCATGCACACGCCAGCCCCATAAAAGAAAAAAGTATTATTTTAAATGCATGCAAATGCACTTTCCACAAAGAGAGTCAATTGCGGTGTATGTACACCTCAGGAAATACTGGCGCATGCAAAGCTGGTCAGAAGACACCCGGAGTCAGGAAAAACAAAAGAGAAATAAAATGAAATAAAGAAGAAAAAAAAAGAAAAAGGTCTTTAAAACAAAACACTCTGAGATATTTAAGAGAGACCCAAAGCTCCAAGCAAAGAGAAGAAAAAAGAAACAAGAGTAAACCAAAATAACAAACAGATACACCACGACACTTCTTGCATGCACTTGCTGCATGCATGCACTTGCTGCATGCATGCACTTGCTGCATGCATGCATTAACTGCTGCATGCACTCGCTGCTGCATGCACTCGCTGCTGCATGCATTACTAGCTGCTGCATGCATTACTAGCTGCTGCATGCATTACTAGCTGCTGCATGCACTACTAGCTGCTGCATGCATTACTCGCTGCTGCATGCATTACTAACTGCTGCATGCATTACCAGCTGCTGCATGCATTACCAGCTGCTGCATGCATTCCTAGCTGCTGCATGCATTACTAGCTGCTGCTGCATGCACCACTAGCTGCTGCTGCATGCATTACTCGCTGCTGCATGCAGCAGGTGGTGTGGGGTGTGGGGCGCGGGGTGTCTGTACACCTGGGCGACGAGTCTCTTTTCGAGTTCGCCCTGGGCCTTTTCTCGCTTGGCAGCAATTGAATCAATTTCATCAATGAAAAGAAGACAAGGAGACAAGTTTGCTGCTTCTTCAAACACTCGCCGCAGGTTCGCCTCCGTCTCCCCAGCCATCCGGGACTGCATGCGCAACACGCAAAAACCTCCTGCTGCTGCTGCTGCTGCTGATCATGCTGCAGCAGCAGCAGCAGCTGTTGCAGCGGCGGCTGCAGCCGGCGCTGGGAAAACGCTACTGCAGCGCCAACGCCGCCGCCGCTGCTGCTGCAGCCGCTGCTGCTGCTGCTGCTGCTGCTGCTGCTGCTGCTGACCATGATTTCTGGCCCGTTGACGACGAGGAAGTTGGCCCCACACTCTGTGGCCACTGCTTTGGCCAAAAGGGTTTTGCCAACTCCAGAAGCTCCGTGCAGCAAAACGCCGCGGGGCGTCGAAATGCCCATCTGCGGGGACACACAAACCCTATACCCTAAACCCTAAACCCTAAACCCTAAACCCTAAACCCTAAACCCTAGACCCTAGAACGCTAGCTAGGGCCTAACGACCGGGACACAAACCCAAATCCTAAACCCTAGACAGCTAGGGTTTAGCTGCTGGGAACGACACGATCCCAAACCTTTAACCTTAAACCCTAACCCAAACCCTAAACCCTGGGCCCTTAGGGTTTAGCCGTGGTAAACGGGCTTTTGACTATTCTGCAAAACTAAACCACAAAAGAAAAATAAATTTGACTCCGAAGCTGCCTCTAAATGAATTGCTGCTAGACTCAAGCAGCAGCAGAAGGGTAGACAGCTGCTGCAGCGTCCCATGCTGATGCTGCAGCTGGTACCTTTGCTGCTGCTGCTGCTGCAGGTCCCCTTGCTGCTGCTGCTGCAGCAGGCTCCGCTGTCACAGCCGCAGCGGCAACTGCAGCAGCCGCAGCAGCCTCAGCAGCAGCCGCAGCAGCCTCAGCACCACCAGCCTTAGCAGCAGCCCTAGCAGCAGCAGCAGCAGCAGCAGCAGCAGCAAACCTGTTTGAAGACACTGGGGAAGCGGAGGGGCAGCTCGACGAATTCGCGCAGCAGCTGCACTTCGCGGCGAAGGCCCCCCACGTCGTCGTAGGTGACCTCGCTCGCAGAGTCAAACGTCTCTGCAGCAAACCCTAAACCCTAATCCCTAAACCCTAAACCCTAAACCCTAAACCCTAAACCCTGAAGAATGAAGAGTGAAGAATGGAGATTACAGGCGAGGGTCCTGTGGGCCCCGACGGGCCCGAGAACCGGAACCCTCAGACCAAGACACGAAACCCAGAACCCTAAACCCTAAACCCTAAACCCTAAACCCGAAACCCTAGAGGGGCTTTCTTTAGGGGAATTTTCTAAACCTTGAAAAACAAAAAAAGGTTTAGAATAAAAGAAATTAAAAAAGACAAAAAGAAACTGAATCAGAGAAATAAGGGACAAAAAGAGACAAAAAAGGACAAAAAGATATTTAAAGGGACAAAAAAGAGAAAAAGAAACAAAGAAATAAAAAAGAAATGTTTAAATCAAAAAGAATTTAAAAGGAGATAATAAAAAAGAAAAAAGAAAAAAGAAAAAAACAAGAGAAAAAAATAAAAGCTGAGACAGCAAGAGAGCAAAAGGCGAAAATAAAAAGGATTAAAAATTAAAGTAAAAAATGAAAGCATCGAAATAAAAAAATAATACAAGAAATAAAAGTAAAAAGACATATCTTCCGATCTTAAATGAAACATTTAGAAGAGTAAAAAAGCAAGAAGAATAAAAATAAAAAAGACAATAAAAGAAACAAAAGAAGACAATTAAATAAATGAAAGAAACAATTGGAAAAAGAAAAGAAACAATTCAAGAAAAAAAACAAAAAGGAAATAAAAGAAACAAAAAACGAAAATGAAAACGACAAAAAATGAAACACTGAAAAAGAAACAAAAGGGGGCAAAAAAAGAAAAAAAAACAATTAAAAGAACAAAAAGGCAATTAAAAGAATAAAAAGACAAACAAAAGAATAAGGAGACAATCGAAACAGCAAAACAACAATTAATATGCAAAAAGAAACGAAAAGAAAAAACAGAAAAATAGAAAAGAAAAAATAAATATTTAATTCCCAATTTCTTTACCTCTATCTAGTCCTTCTTGTCCAGTATAAACTTCAGCTCCTTCTCCCACAAGAGCAAATTCCAAATCCTTATCAACATCTCCATCCAATCTCATTATTTTAATTTCAATTTCCGGAACTGTACCCTCCTGGGGGCCCCCCGGGGGGCCCCCCTGGGGGCCCCGGGGGGGGCCCCCCAAAGGGTACAGGGGAATCTTGTACTGGTCCCCCACCCTCACTGGCCTCGCTCGAGACCTCAAGAAGTTATCGACAGCTCTTTCAACATCTTCCCAAACAAGGGGGGCCCCCAGGGGGCCCCCCAGGGCCCCCCGCCCCGGGGGGGCCCCCTGGGGGGCCCCCCGGGGGGCCCCCAG
>NW_013545904.1:0-4870 GCF_000499545.2 Eimeria tenella
CGGTTCCGTGTTTTTAATTTATACAAAAGTTAATTCCGCACGCTTCCGAAAGACGTTTGCACCCAACCACGCAGAGAGCGGCTGCTGAGCGTCTGAAAATGATGGCACCCACATACAACACTACCGACTGGCAGTCCCCTTCCCGAACGATCCGTGTAGCCGCGCCAACGCTCTGGGCAAGACGTATTTCTTTTCATTTCCCAACATACAGGCAACACAAATATCCCAAACGCAACTGAAACATATGGCAGGCATACCCTCTCCAGTATCCACGCAACTTCCATTGTGCTACTGTCGTAAAAACCAAAGGCTCAGCATCCTCGCTTTTACATACTGGCTGCACATCATCACACTCTGATGCCACTTTGCAAAGCAATTCGGCCGCTTTGGACTACTGCTTTCGAGTCTAGTTTAAATACTTGGGCGCACACGACACCCAGAATTGCCACCATATGCTTCTCAATATATCCTCAAATCGCTGTGGCTCCGCCTCGGGTCTGCAGCTTCTTGATTATAGTACGGCTCCCGGACACCTAAAAGAAAACGTACCTTACTGCTCAATTCTCATGTGCGATAATGCACATGCATGGTACATAACCTTGCCTTGTCAGCCACTGTGCGCATGACGCTGCCTTCATTCCAGCACAACCTTGCAGTTGAATGAACGTTATTGGTGGGGTGTGATCAACCCCATGACTGGCTTTCTGTACGTCTCTCGATCTGTTCTGCGTTGTGATGCAGCATTTCACATATCGTGCACATACTCTCTGCCCGCGCAACGTTCCTCCCACATCCCTGCGGTTAAAAGCGCAAAACAACAACTAATACTACACTGGCAACGAAGCGCTTCGTTGGCGAGTCAAGACCGAAGCCACAAGTCGTCGCCTCTCCGCATTTGAGGCTTCATAATGAGGTGGAGAACACACCAGGCATCATTGCACGCATTGCAGCCAAACGTGTTTCGTCGAAGCATACAAATCGCGTCACAAACGTGCGCGAAAAGACGCCTGATGGCAACACGTCAGTCGTTCACATCACAGGTCCACGAGTGGCGCGAGCGAAGAACAGCTAGCGTGGGTGGCAGGCCACAGCATGCCCAGAACTGTCGAGGCAACTGATGATTCTAGCGACAGCAGGAAACACGGCATCGACCCAACCGACAACGCCAGTAGAGACGCTTTGTTTTCGACGCGACGCCTACTCCCTGCCAAACGGTGCATGCTCGAAATAACCTACTGAGCTGTTTATGCGCTTCTAATCACGGCGCAGCCTGTAGGGCACAATTATTATAAATACCCGCATAGGGAATTACGCAATCTGCATTTGCTCAGCAGTACGCCAATTTATGGCCAAATTTTTTTGCAGGCTGCGAGAGGACTTTGCCCGCACAAAAATCAGCACCGTCAATCCTCACAACGCTTTTTCCTCGCTGGCCCTCCTTTTGCCAATCCGTATACTTCGCGCAAATCGAGCAGCAGCAGATAGAAAATCCCACGAGCGCACAGCTCGAAATCTTCATGTCCCTTCGATAAAAACCAACACGCCTGTGCTTTCCACACACGTGACTTCACACAATAAAACAAGCTTTCCATAATTAGTAAGGAAATATCACTCGAACCGACACAGCATGCAGCTAACGTGTTGCACTCCTTCAGTCCAGCGGTTCTCAATAAACGGACACAGAAACTGCCAATGTCTGCATCACGATGTGCACACTTGAGGGAAAAGAACAGAGTCTTCGTCGTTCACGTACAGGCTGCACGGCACATGCGAAAAATGAATCTTTGGGATGCCAGCATTGCTACTGCAAAGGTTCAATATCTGCTTAGCTACAAATAGAAAGAAATCCAAGTCAAACTGGCAGCAGTCCAGCGAAGGCCCAGACTCACGGGAAACACACAGCGTGTGGCTTTGCTTCACGGCAACTCAAAGCGACTGGACATGGAGGTGGCGCAGCTGTAAACTCTGCGAAGCAACCCACAGGCCGGCTTTGCAAAACGACACATTCTCTGCCAGCGTAGCTGGGAGACATGCCTCATCGAATCCTGGCGTAGGTTCACATAGCGGCACTGTGCCACGCCACACATGGCGAAGGCTGCGACAGTGAAACCAGGTGGCACATGTGACGCGACTAAATGTTTTCCTCTTTTCTTGGCGAAACGTCTGGCGTTCATATGCCGCATACGCACAGGCTTACCAATAGACTTGAAGCAAACTGCGTATAGCTGATCGCTCTGGACAGTACTCCTCTGTTCATGAATGAACGCAAGAGGACTTCTGAGTTTGAAGAACACGCCAAACACACCCACAAGCATTTCTCAACCTCGGCTGCGCCGTTCTGCCCACAGCCGCTGACGAGAAACAAAGCCAATATGCTGCAAATGCATCCTTCTCCAGGCTGAAATAAATTCACACAAGCTGCTCACCAAGTACAATGACGAGCTGCAGGAAATCAGGTCAAGATTCTGGTCACTGAGGCAAGCGCGCTTCCCGGCTTTACGATGCCCTTTATCACTTGGGGACGCTTTCCAGAAAATAACGCCTACTCCCTGCAACAAACATTCTTCTTTCTGACGACTGGCAATATGCGTGGGCTTTTATGCCCAGGAACACTGTCTTGGAAAGACCCCAGTGACGGCATTAGCGTTGCATATTGGGCGACTCAGATAACGCAGACCACCATGTGCCTCCAGTGTTAACAGCGAAGCTAAGTCACGCAGCTACTTCGTGTGTGAGGGGCGTGGTCTCTGCAGACAAACTTTGCTATAGTTCACAGTTGCAACTCAAAAAAACGGCGAACCGAACTGCAGACGTCGGTGTTCGCCTGAGTGTCTGTTGGGAGAACGCCACCATGCGGTTCCGTGTTTTTAATTTAAACAAAAGTTAATTCCGCACGCTTCCGAAAGACGTTTGCACCCAACCACGCAGAGAGCGGCTGCTGAGCGTCTGAAAATGATGGCACCCACATACAACACTACCGACTGGCAGTCCCCTTCCCGAACCGGGTAGCCGCGCCAACGCCCTGGGCAAGACGTATTTCTTTTCATTTCCCAACATACAGGCAACACAAATATCCCAAACGCAACTGAAACATATGGCGGGCATACCCTCTCCAGTATCCACGCAACTTCCATTGTGCTACTGTCGTAAAAACCAAAGGCTCAGCATCCTCGCTTTTACGTACTGGCTGCACATCATCACACTTTGATGCCACTTTGCAAAGCAATTCGGCCGCTTTGGACTACTGCTTTCGAGTCTAGTTTAAACACTTGGGCGCACACGACACCCAGAATTGCCACCATATGCTTCTCAATATATCCTCAAGTCGCTGTGGCTCAGCCTCGGGTCTGCAGCTTCTTGATTATAGTACGGCTCCCGGACACCTAAAAGAAAACGTACCTTACTGCTCAATTCTCATGTGCGATAATGCACATGCATGGTACATAACCTTGCCTTGTCAGCCACTGTGCGCATGACGCTGCCTTCATTCCAGCACAACCTTGCAGTTGAATGAACGTTATTGGTGGGGTGTGATCAACCCCATGACTGGCTTTCTGTATGTCTCTCGATCTGTTCTGCGTTGTGATGCAGCATTTCACATATCGTGCACATACTCTCTGCCCGCGCAACGTTCCTCCCACATCCCTGCGGTTAAAAGCGCAAAACAACAACTGATACTACACTGTCAACGAAGCGCTTCGTTGGCGAGTCAAGACCGAAGCCACAAGTCGTCGCTTCTCTCCATTTGAGGCTTCATAATGAGGTGGAGAACACACCAGGCATCATTGCACGCATTGCAGCCAAACGTGTTTCGTCGAAGCATACACATCGCGTGACAAAACGTGCGCGAAAAGATGCCTGATGGCAACACATCAGTCGTTCACATCACAGGTCCACGAGTGGCGCGAGCGAAGAACAGCTAGCGTGTGTGGCAGGCCACAGCATGTCCAGAACTGTCGAGGCAACTGATGATTCTAGCGACAGCAGGAAACACGGCATCGACCCAACCGACAACGCCAGTAGAGACGCTTTGTTTTCGACGCGACGCCTACTCCCTGCCAAACGGTGCATGCTCGAAATAACCTACTGAGCTGTTTATGCGCTTCTAATCACGGCGCAGCCTGTAGGGCACAATTATTATAAATACCCGCATAGGGAATTACGCAATCTGCATTTGCTCAGCAGTACGCCAATTTATGGCCAAATTTTTTTGCAGGCTGCGAAAGGACTTTGCCCGCACAAAAATCAGCACCGTCAATCCTCACAACGCTTTTTCCTCGCTGGCCCTCCTTTTGCCAATCCGTATACTTCGCGCAAATCGAGCAGCAGCAGATAGAAAATCCCACGAGCGCACAGCTCGAAATCTTCATGTCCCTTCGATAAAAACCAACACGCCTGTGCTTTCCACACACGTGACTTCACACAATAAAACAAACTTTCCATAATTAGTAAGGAAACATCACTCGAACCGACACAGCATGCAGCTAACGTGTTGCACTCCTTCAGTCCAGCGGTTCTCAATAAACGGACACAGAAACTGCCAATGTCTGCATCACGACGTGCACACTTGAGGGAAAAGAACAGAGTCTTCGTCATTCACGTACAGGCTGCACAGCACATGCGAAAAATGAATCTTTGGGATGCCAGCATTGCTACTGCAAAGGTTCAATATCTGCTTAGCTACAAATAGAAAGGAATCCAAGTCAAACTGGCAGCAGTCCAGCGAAGGCTCAGACTCACGGGAAACACACAGCGTGTGGCTTTGCTTCACGGCAACTCAAAGCGACTGGACATGGAGGTGGCGCAGCTATAAACTCTGCGAAGCAACCCACAGGCCGGCTTGCAAAAAGACACATCTCTGCCAGCGTAG
>NW_013545905.1:0-4844 GCF_000499545.2 Eimeria tenella
TGCGCGTACCCCACGGTTTGTCGTATTATGATGTTTGCAGTTCTTTCCTGAAGAGCACAAAACGTATGCTAAGGCTGTGCGTCTGATGCACTGCGCGGGATGATCGATACACTGCGCCATCGGCTTTTCATATACAAATTTGGAAGGCACAAACAAAGCGCTTGACAAAAATACGCAATCCACATAATTTTGCTGGACACCTTTGCAGAATGACGCTATCGCGTGCTGTCTCAGAGACCATTTCAGTGCATATGGGTTTTTCACGGGAGCTTTGAGATCTTCACGAAGCAAGAGACTTTTTGTAGCAGCTGTTGCTTGCTGCGTCCTAGATGCTGCGCCGCACGATAATCTGTTGTGCACGTTGTGTTGATTAGCTATTTAGCAGCCTCAAATGTGCAGAGTGGCTCATTTGTTCAATTACAAAGTCAAAACGAGCGAGGTACAGCGATGCTTTGCTGACAAAACTATATGGGCCTGCTCGCCAGTTTTGCTTAGACTTTTGAAGTTCTTAATAATCTTCGAATGCCTTCCCAGGCGGTGCGCACCAAATCGCGCATCACGAAGGAATGTGCAACACTTGAAGTGGTTTGAGCCGCAGCTGGGAGACTGCTGCTAGGCAATGCTGAACTGTTGTTGGTCGTTTGTATGGTGCTGGTGTAGTGTTTTTGACCAGCACTTAAGTTTCCGAGTGTGGAGATCCATGGCCACTAGGACATGCATTTCGATCTCCGCAGTCAGCCCTTAACGTTATTAACTGCGCTGGGGCAGTTTTTTGAGTGCACTGACCCACCGGCCATTTGATGTGCGGCTGGGTGGATATAAGTAAAGTTCCGGCAACTTGCTTCAGGGCGGCGTGACGTTGGAGCTCAACGGCCTCGACTGAGATCCCTGTTTTCAGGCCGCTCCGCCGCAGCCCTATGAGCAGCGATCTTAGGTGAAGGGGTCACAAATAGCAGATGCACTGACGCGTGAAGCTGTTTGAAACCTGTAGGGCGTACGTTGTGCAGGATGGCGACGATATGCGAAAATGTTATAGAGCTGTTTTGCGCACGCTCGTCAGGGTTTTGTGTTTGTTCGAAGAGCGGAGCTGCTCTACCGTATTGTGGGGCACTGCTGGGCTGCCAAACCGCAGCCTCCACACGTCTGCGCAGCTGACGCCTCCGTAGTGCATGCTCGCTCTTTGCAGCGGTAGAAATGGAGTTTTCGTAGGGCGTGCCTCCACTGTGTAGTCATGCAGTGACGTGTTCTGGCTCACTACCAAACGTGGAGGCGTGTGAACCTACTAGGAGCGCCGCTTGCACGAAGCCAAGGCCCGATCCATCGGGCGTTTCAAAAGAAAAGCACAGAGAAAATTGCGTGGCAATAATTACTAGTGAAGCTCATGATTGGATGCATGCATGTCAAAGCTTCGAGACTGCTTGTAAACCTGTGCTGGGGTTTCATTATTGGATTCACGAGAAAGCAAGATTCGCAGAGCGCCGACGTTTTCCCCCTGGGCAGCTTGTACGTCGTCTGATCAAAGTGGCACCAAACGCTTTGCCCCCTGAAAATTCGTGAACGGCGTGGAGCTATTTTTTGCAAGATGTGATGAAATGCAGTTTGAGCTGCGTAATGTAGCTGAAACGGTGGATGCAAGAGAAGCGCATTACGTATTGACAGGACGCGGAATTCGAGCTGGGTTGAATGCAGATTTTGCTGCAGCTTCAGAGAAAGCATGAAACAATCGTAGCTCGATATATGTGGTGCGCAGGTAGTTTAGACATCTTGACAGCTCAGATTTGTCTGCGGTAGCGCAGGCAGCTGGGCAAGGTTACGCGCGAGCAGATTTTGCTGCTTGGGTGCATCGTTTCCGCTGACTATCTTGGTGCCGAATTGTATGTGAATGCGCAGTAAACGCACTACGTAACTAGCATTCTGTACCGTCGCGTAATTTCCATGAATGGGTCCATGTGTGTCAGAGCTAGGCGACTGCTGTACATCTATGCGGGGAGCTCATTAGGGGTTCAACACGAAGGCAAGATTCGCAGAGCGCTGGCCTTTTTCCGTCTCACAGCGCGTATGTCGTCTGTTCAAAATGGCATCAAAAAGTTTCACCCCCTGAAAATTCGTGAAACGACGTGGAGTTAATTGTTGCAAAATGTGGTGAAATGCACATTGAGCTGCATGCTGCAGCTGAAACGGTGGATGCAAAAGAAGCGCATTACGTATTGAAAGGACGCGGAATTCGAGCTGGGTTGAATGCAGATTTTGCTGCAGCTTCAGAGAAAGCATGAAACAATCGTAGCTCGATATATGTGGTGCGCAGGTAGTTTAGACATCTTGACAGCTCAGATTTGTCTGCGGTAGCGCAGGCAGCTGGGCAAGGTTACGCGCGAGTAGATTTTGCTGCTTGGGTGCATCGTTTCCGCTGACTATCTTGGTGCCGAATTGTATGTGAATGCGCAGTAAACGCACTACGTAACTAGCATTCTGTACCGTCGCGTAATTTCCATGAATGGGTCCATGTGTGTCAGAGCTAGGCGACTGCTGTACATCTATGCGGGGAGCTCATTAGGGGTTCAACACGAAGGCAAGATTCGCAGAGCGCTGGCCTTTTTCCGTCTCACAGCGCGTATGTCGTCTGTTCAAAATGGCATCAAAAAGTTTCACCCCCTGAAAATTCGTGAAACGACGTGGAGTTAATTGTTGCAAAATGTGGTGAAATGCACATTGAGCTGCATGCTGCAGCTGAAACGGTGGATGCAAAAGAAGCGCATTACGTATTGACAGGACGCGGAATTCGAGCTGGGTTGAATGCAGATTTTGCTGCAGCTTCAGAGAAAGCATGAAACAATCGTAGCTCGATATATGTGGTGCGCAGGTAGTTTAGGCATCTTGACAGCTCAGATTTGTCTGCGGTAGCGCACGCAGCTGGACCCCAAACACGGTTACGCGCGAGCAGATTTTGCTGCTTGGGTGCATTGTTTTAGGTGGTTATCTTGTTGATGCTAAACGGTATGATGCCGAACGGTATGATGCCGAACGGTATGGAATGCGCAGGAAGAGCGCTACGCAAGTCACATACACTCGCAGGCAAAGCGCAGCCCTGCCAGAGCAGCCTCAAGCCAAAAATATGTCGTCTGGGCGTCGCTGTAAACAAACGATTCAGGGAAAGTAGTCATTCGTGCCTTGAAGCACGCGCGTACATATGTTTGTCGGCCCACTGTGACTTGTGGGTCGTGTGCAAGGTGTGTTGTGTGCTGCGTTCAAGCGGTGGCAAACGAGAGAACAGCGCTTCTTAGCTTAGTTCATTGGTTCAGTGCGTTTGACGGCTCGCTTGTAAAGGTCCAATTATTGGAAGGAGCACATGTGTCAGATATTGGAGCTTTTGCGCCGTTTTTAGTGCCGACGTACGGTGCAGGTATGCCTTTATGAGTGTAGAGCGCGTTGTCGCACCGTGTCTGCGGCGCAGCGCGGAGTGCTGCTTGCTAGTCACTGTGACAAGCAACAGCGTGCTAAGAGGGGAACTGCTTCTCATGAGCCTGCACATTTGCACAGGGGAGCACAGTGGCTCCCCTTTCGTTTGATAGCAGTGGAAACGAACCCCAGGATGTTCTTGCGCGCCCTTGTGCGCAGATGTGCTAATCGTTTGTAAAGCGTAACAAATAAGCTGGATATCCAGTCTGTGAGTTGCATACGGCACATTCGTGCGTTTTATTTTTCCTCTTCGTTTTCTGCCTGTCGCGAGGCCTTATCGCTGGAAATGAGCGGGACGCGCATGCGAGTTTCGGGTGATTTTTGTTGCATTCTCTTTCTTTGTATAGCTTGCAGGTGTTTGCGGACATGGAGAGACCCTTTGTGAAGCAATGACGTGCTGTTGGAGACGTTGGGGCCGTATGCTCAGGTTCATTGGCTGCAGCAGAGAGTGCACGCCGTGTTTGGATGTGAAGTGGTTTTGATCGAGTAAGCTGACGTTTCAGCCGCACGTGAATTGAAGCGTCAAGAAAGAACAGCAGCGTGCCTCCTGATGAGGCACAGCCGGCAGGACTATAGGAAGGCCTTGAGAAGCTTGCCTTTGGGTCTCTGAATATTTGCCTGTGGGTCCCTTTTCAGCTCGTTCAAAGTAGGTCGCATGGCGGTCTTCACATTTTGGAACCTGCAGCGTGTGCGTAGCATGCGCCTGATAAAGGTTGTTTTCAGACGAACATGATTTGGCGTTGGCAATCACTTAGGTCGTGGTTGAGTGCAGCAGTGTTGCGTGCGCCGTGGCTGCCGAGGTTTGCTTCAGACGTGCGATTGGAGTGCTGGGACATCTGGATGTAGGTGATTGTGTAGGAGACGCAGCAGTGGCAAAAGGAATAATTTGCTCCTATATGTATCGTGACACCCACCAATTCACATCAGGCTCGGGCCGCTTCGCAGCAAGCGGCTTTCGTTTCCTGTTTTACCATGAACTGCGTGCTCCTTGCAAGCAAGACCGAGGCGTTGGACGTTTGTTTGCAGGCGCGACCGCATGAAAGTGACTCTCGCAAAGCACCATGACAGGAGCTCTGTTGCGCTGAGGGCTCACTGTTGTTTGTTTTTAGTCTGCTTTGCGGCGTTTGGTGGGGATAACGGTTGGCGTGGTGGTTTGAGGCAGTATATTGCGTGAGCAACTGTGATAAGCAAAACCTTTGCAAGCGACAGGCATTGCGCTACACATGGGAGATGAATAAGCTGTGTCGTCTATGGAGTCACGTATTGAGCGCTTGTGGTTTAGAGACGTTGGTTGCAGCACGCGCTAAACTGTACTGCGCAGAGGCGGAACCATAAGGAAAAATTATTGGCGAACGCGTCTGAAGATCGGAAGAGCGTCGTGTAGGGAA
>NW_013545906.1:0-4871 GCF_000499545.2 Eimeria tenella
GGGGCCCCTGGATCTCAGGGGGCCCCTGGGGTCCCGGGGGCCCCCTAGGGTTTGGGGGCCCCTGGGGATCTGGGGACTGTTGAGGGTCTTTGAGTTCATTTTTTTGGTTTTGTTTTCTTTTTTCTGTTGCTGCTAAAGCTATGATTGCTGCGATGTCTATGAGGCGGTCTTTGGCAGCCATTGTGTTGCTGCTGCTGCTGCTGCTGCTGCTGCTGAAGTGACCCCGGGAGGCAGCAGCTTAAAGTGGGACTTTGGAGCTTTTGGAAGGAGAAAACACTTTTAAATATTATCAGAAAAAAGAAAAGAAGACTTAATTCAAGAAAGGCAAACGTGGGGCCCCCGGGAGGCCCCCCACCGCAGCCCTGACTCAAAGTCCTTGCTGCTGCTGCTGCTGCTGCTGCTGCTGTTGTTGCTGCTGCTCTATTTTAGCCTCTTTGGGGTTAAATTGATTAAATAATCATAGTCTTTTGCTTTTAAAAAAAACTAATTAAATGTAGACTTCAATCTGGCGGAAACTTGGGGCTGAGTTCACCAGGTGTCGATACACCTGACGAGGGGCCCCAGGTGCAGCGCCGAATGGGGGGCCCCCAGACGTCGATATCTGCTGTAAAATGGCCTTTTAAATAAATAAATTTGAATTAAATAAATTACGTTTCAATAAAATTTTTAATTTAATTTATTTAATTTGAAAAAGCACCGAGAAAAAGGCCGAAACTGCAAGGTCACCTGACGCGGGGGATATCGCTCTGCAACCTCCGTCATCTTTTGCGGATTTCTTCAGAGGAATTCATTGAATTTTAATTTCAATTTTGTTTTTTAAACTTAATTTAATTTAATTAAATCAAATTTAACTTAATTTAATTCAATTTAATTCAATTTGATTCAGATTCGTTGAAAAAACTCTCGAGCCGGTCTTTGGAGTTGCTGCAGCGGCGCCCAGTGTGCCAGTCAGCGCCGCCAGACAAGAAAAAAAGAAATTAGGGTTTAGGGTTTAGTGTTTAGTGTTTAGGGTTTAGGGTGTAGGGTTTAGGGTTTAGGGTTTACAACAGAGCGATAAAGGGAAGAAGGGAGAGAAAAACCAAACATGAACTCACGCGCGTTTTCCAATGCCTTCATCATTGTTTTCGAAACCACGTTTGAGGGTTCAGGGTTCAGGGTTTAGGGTTAAGGGCTTAGGGTTTAGGGTTTAGGGTTAAGCGTTAAGAGTTTAGGGTTTAGGGTGTAGGGTTTAGGGTTTGGAGCCTAGCGTGTAGCACCTAGCTTCGCTGTGCCGTTGTCTCCCTTTTAGGGTGTAGGGTGAAGGGTTTAGGGTATACGGTATAGGGTTAAGGGTTAGAGATCAAGGGTTTAGGGTTTGGGGTTTAGGGTGTGGGGTTAAGGGTTTAGGGTTTAGGGTTTACGGTTTAGAGTCCCCAATCCTTGAGAACGCTGAGCAGCCTTCGAGGTGTACGTACACCTGATTAACAGGCTCTCAGCGCAATTTTCTTTTCTTCTCAAAAGTCATTTCAATTATTTTTAAATTCTTTTAAAAAGATATTTTAAACTCCAGAAAGTGTTTATTTTTATTTTTAAAAATATATGCAAGCAAACTTTTGCAAGTACTTTTGCAAAGGCTCGAAAATGCAATTTTTTATTTTTCGAATTTCAAAGAAATGCTTTTGGTCCGAAGTAGAGTTATTTTATCTGCATAAATGAACAAATAATTCTCAATTAAAATAAATAAATTAATTAGTTCATTAAATAAATAAATAAATTGATTAATTAATTAATCAATTAATAATAAATAAATAAATAAACGGATAAATAAATAAATAAGCGGATAAATAAGCAAATAGATAAGCAGAACATTTCTGCACCGGGTCCTTTATTTTGATTTGAACATATCAAATAAATACAATTAAATATATTTAACGATTTTAATTTTATTTTTTGTTCTTTTTCTTTATTTTGACTTTAAATAAATCAAGTAAGGGCCAATAAATATATTCAATAAATTTATTTTTATTTTTCAATTGCATGCATGCATGCATGCATGCATATTTGAATGAAACTTCGTTTAAAATGTGATCTCCTCAAGAACAAATTAAAATATGTATATATATACTTATATATATTAATATATATGTGTTTGTTTATATACATGTTTATTTATATATATGTCTATAACTATAAAGATATTTGTTTATGAATAATAAGAGTAAAAAGACATTTTATTTGCATTTATAAATGAACTTCAAGGGTAAAATGCATTTATTCTCTTGTAATAACTAAGTCAAATAAACAAAATGAATAAAAAACAAAACAAATAAAATAAATAAATTTTGTAGAAGGTTTCTTTAAAAGGAACCACTGGGGACATTCTTGTCTGGTGTTTGTACAGGGTCCAATAAAATGTTAAGTGTGGCAAAAAGTGCAAAAAAGCTTTTTTTCAAATCTCAAAAAGTTGAAAAAAGGACAATTGGACATTTGGGATTTTATTTAAAAGACTTTTGTTGCGAACATCTGAAAATGCAATATTTGAGCTTCATTTTGAAGTCCTTTTGCTTTTTTTTGGGACTTTTTTGACTTCAAAATGAATAAAATGAAAATTTTAATGAACGCAAAATGACACGTCCACGCGCATGCAGGTGTACGTGCACTCAGAGTGTACGTACACCTACGCACATTATCCAATTAATTATAATTATAATTTAATTATAATAACAATAATAATTATTATTATTTATTATTATTATTATCACTATTATTATTATTATTATTATTATTATTATTATTATTATTAGTACTATTAATATTATTATCATTAGTATTCGTGTTAGTATTATTATCATTATTATTATTAGTATTATTATATTATCTTATATTGCCATTATCATTATGATATTATATTATTATTATTATTGTTTTTGTTATCATTATTTTCATGTTCATAATATTGCAATTATTTTTAACAGCAGCTAGAGATAATTAAAAGGAGAAATAAATCGGAAAATGAATCTTCTGTGGTTTCAAGTCCTTTTGCATGCATTAAATTTAATTTATTTTTAAGAAAATAAAATTCAAAAAATGATTTATTTAAAACTTCCCCGTCCTGATATTCCTGTATTGGGGGGTGTATATACACTTGAAATGTCTAGACACGAAATATTTCAGACAAAGACACTCAAGATTTACCTTAAACCCTCCCTAAACCCTAAACCCTAAACCCTAAACCCCAAGACCTAAACCTTTACTTCTTTGGGTATACATTTAGGTACAAGTATGTGTGAATGGCTATATGCGCTACAGGCCTTAGACTTTATAAACCCTAATGTTAAACCCCAATGCGTCCCCTAAACCCTAAACCCTAAACCCTAAACCCTTGTAATACCACAAACTTTCACCCCGAGGCTCTAAACCCTAGGTTATTAATCCTCAGGGTAAAAGGAATGATATATTCTGATTTTAAAAGCCTTTTTATTTAGAAAGGGTTTTTGAGAATTTCCAGAAAAGTGCAAAAAGATGAAAAGCATTTCTTGTGCTCGCGGTGTTCTGGGTTTCTGAGGTGTATGTACACCTCGGGCTTTGCATGCAACACCGAAAAGCTTTGAATTCTTTTGAAATATATTTTAATTTTATTTTAAATTTAAAATGAACAGGTAAAAATTGGTGAATAATTTGCAACAGCAGCAGCAAACATTGCTGCTGCTGGTGCTGCTGCTGCTGCTGGTGTCGGTGGCGGTCTGCGGCTGCATGGGCGCAGGAGGGGTTGTGAGTTGCGGGAAGCCGTAAACCCTAGACCCTAAACCCTAAACCCTAAACCCTGCTAATTTAAAAAATAAATGGAATCAAATGGTTTTTTTTCTCTCTTAAAAACCCTGAACCCTCGGGGTGTTCAGCAGCAGCAGCAGCAGCAGCCGGTCCGGTTCGCGTCGGCGATGATGGAGTTTTTGTTCGTTTTTCTGCATTTTTGAGATATAAATTAAAACTTAATTATGTTTTATCATTTTTAATTCAATTAATTCTTTTTTTTAATCCAAATGGTCTCCAATTTCCCCAAAGAAACCCCCCTGGGGGCCCTCCCCCCGGACCAGCTCCTCAGAACCCTCAGGTCCCTGCACACAGCCAAACAAGGTGAGGCCCCAAACCCTAAACCCTAAACCCCAAACCCTAAACCCTAAACCCTGAGGGTTGAGCTACAAAGCCAGCAGCAGCAGCAGCAACAGCAACAGCAACAGCAGCAGATAGGAACGCCCTGCGCCGACTGCCGACGAGGCTTCAGGTTTCCCAGCTGCTGCTGCTTCAGCAGCAGCAGCAGCCGATGCTTCGACTTCAGCAGCAGCAGTAACAGCAGCAGCAGCCGCTGCCGCTGCTGCTGCTGCCAGCAAGTGCAGCTATTTATGAGCTGTCCCTCATTTTAAGTTTATTCGCGCTGCTGCTGCACCTGTTGTTGCTGCTGCTGCTGCTGTATCTGTTGTTCCTGTTACTGCTGCTGCTGCTGCTGTTGCTGCTGCTGCTGCTGTTGCTGCTGCTGCGCACACAGGGCTGCTGCAGCTGCTAGTTGAAGTGACAGCTGAAAAGGAGACTCTGCTGCAGCAAAGGAGACAGCTGAGGGAGGAAGAGAAGCAGCTGCAGCAGCAGCTCGAGTGAGGAACTACACAATTAGGGTTTAGGGTTTAGGGTTTAGGGTTTAGGGTTTAGGGTTTAGGGTTTAGGTAGGGTTTAGGGTTTGGGGTTTGAGCGGCATGTCTCGCGGCGCTGTGTCTTTAGGGTTCAAGGAAGGGGCCTCAGTCTTTTTCAAGCAGTTCTGATGGAGTAAGGACACAAACCCTAAACCCTAAACCCTAAACCCTAAACCCTAAAAGGGGGACAACGGCACAGCGAAGCTAGGC
>NW_013545907.1:0-4855 GCF_000499545.2 Eimeria tenella
GGAAAAGTGTGGCTTGCCTGCACCGGCGGAGTTCAGAATACGCACGATGATTACAGCAGGCATGTGCCTAGCCTGGTGGAATCGCCTGAACTACACTAATGGTCAACAAAGAGGCTCATACATATTGTCAGTTTTGTTCAAACATCTATGTTTGTGCCTATGGCGCCGTGGCATGCGCAGGTCAGTTGTGTATTTGCACAGAGTTGCACAGCTCGGACGCTTGGGAAGTAGACCGTGCGCTGAATTTTTGTTTTCTTGACCCCCTTCTAAGGCGGTCACGCATCTTTTCATGACAGTATAGGGGTGCGCGTGCGTAGCTCAAAAATCATCTTGCTGTGTTTCTACGGTTGAACATTCAGCGGCAGGCCAAAGCGAGTACACAAGGCCCTTCCTAATGGGCAGTAAAACCTGGCTGCCCGTATGGACGCCTCTCAGCAGATGCAGGGGCCTTTCCAGTGCATCTATATTTTTGAAATTGTGTTATTCAGAAGCCGCTACGCTGGACCTTAGACATCAAACGCTAAACCCTAGACGCCAAGCCTTAAACCCCGAGTCCTAAACCCTAAACTGTAGAGCCCCATACCCCGAAACAAACCCTTTTCTCATGTTCAGGGTTTCTTTCTAAACCCTAAAGGCGCTAACAGCATCACAGCTGAGCCAACGCGCCACTTGGGGGCCTCTTCTGAATTGTGTTATTCAGAAGCTCTACTGCAGTTCCATGCGTTGCCACGGCGATGCGGGCCAAGTGCCAAGTGCGGGCTCCTGCGCGAGTCATGCAGCATCTCACCAAAGCAAGAACTCAAAAGGTGAGCAGACAAGTGCCTCTGCAGCTAGTGCTGGGTACGAACTGATGGGCCGATTTGAAAATAGACCCACGAAATTCATATACTACCCTCTGGTGGTTTCACATGCATCTGCAGTGGGTGCGTATAGAGAGGAAAAGCAAACTGATGTAGTGCTGCAGAAGTGCTTGACGCCGAACACAACAGAAGCTTTCTAAAGCGGGGACTCTACTTCGGGATGCATCATGCTGTCATGGCCGCTCACTGACTTGGGTGAACGAGGCCACATACGTCTGTCTATGCTATATGAGTTATCATGGAAGCTTGCGGAGGCCGCTCAGGTGGACAACAACGAGTGAGAGCCGTGTTCAAGAAGTGTCGCCGTTTCGGTCGAGTGGATTCTGCTTCTCAGCAGAAGCACACTAAAAGGCCCCAAACAGAACGCGATGTTGCAGAAGATTAATGCTCTAAGATGAATGACTATGCAGCATGTTAATTTCGGGCTCATATGTCGGACGAGGGTATTTTTGGAACCTATATCGCGCAAGAGAGTGGTCAAATAGAACCGCCGTAGGTGTTTCCGAGCTAACACGAAGGAATTCATCGATACTGCACTGAGGGCAGCCACGATGCGTTGCTGCCATGAGACAAATAGTGGGGTCGTTCTGCCTAACGCAGAGTTGTTTGCTGGCGAGATAATTTGTTGCCATGCCTTCGTTTACCTCTTGAGAGGAGGCGTCTTCTCGTGTCTAGACATCCTGCAGCGGACTCTGCACTGCGCTTTACTATAACCGATGAAGTGCATTTACGTTTAGTAGGTTGCCTTTTGGACCGTCAACTCGCGCGCGTTGTTTCGTGCGGCAAACCAACCAAAGCTACACAAACGCACGCGAACAAAAATGAATGCTGAATTCTCTTGCACCAGCCAAGCTGAGAGTGTGAAGTTACGCTCGCGCCCTTGAAGGACCCTCCATATTTATCAAAAAGTACACATTGTGCGCAGGGTTCTCATTGCACACCATCTTGCAGCCAGTACGGCAGCTCTAGATAATTGATTGCTTGAGAAGCTGCACAGCATTCATAAGGCGTGTTTTGTGCACAGTGATGCTGTGTGTAGTTTGCAGCGAGCGTAACGGTGTCGTGATGGCCTCTACACCACCCGGGTGAGACTGCAGTGCACGCGTAGGCTCGGGCATGAGAGGTCTCCGCGCTTTGTGTACGTATATCAGTCACTGTTGTTAGGCAGCTGGAAACAATGCGCACTAGCACTTTGACCTAAAGAGGCTGCCGGCACAAAGCGAACAGCTTTACCAATCTAAAGGTGTTCTTAAGCCAGTAAGCGACTTCCTAACGCAGCACACGTGCCACTACTGTACGGCCGCGCAGCACGCATTTCTCGGCGTTTTAGCCAGCAACGTTGAAACGAGTAAGCTGCAACTGTGGTTTGGGTCCACTGTCCAGGCCCGCAGCTGATATGCACGGGAACCGAAAATTGTGCAGTTTGAGCAGATAGGCAGACACACAGCTGGAAGTGGACTTGAGCGGTTTCGGTTAATGCACGTTTGACGGTTGACAGCTCAGAGCAGCTTCGTCGCGAACACGCCTGACTTGGTTCAGGTTTCACGTGCAGTGCTTGTTCCAAAAGTTTCACATCCTGCTCCAAAAATACTTTGGACTCCCTTGTGGCGAGTGTGATGCTTCTGGTCAGCCAAGCAAGCTGTACAGTGTGCACTCGTACACTGCTTAACGCGTCCGTCGTTCGCCGGTAAAACCCGTTTGCCAGCTCCCTTCGAATGTTCACTGTGCCACCAAAGTTTTGCCTTCAGCAGCCCTGTATATTGTATGCCGGCTCCAGCGTGCCTTTCTTTTCGAGGTGGTAACTGGGTTCGTGGGGAAGCATGCGCCGTACACCGGTGCGCTTCCACTGAACCTACTTTTTTGCAAGTTGACTAGCCATATACACTATCTGTAAGCTCACTTTTCAGACTTGCTATGGCATGCTATGCAGAGTGGAAGCGTCAGCTGTGGAATGTGTGCTCATTCCGCTACTATGCACCGCTATGGATAGCAAGCATGCCGGCTTTTATGCAAATCGGGGAGCGTTGATGTAGCACTCCCCATTCGCCATTCATGCTTATGAGCACAAACCAAGCTCACTGCACAGACGCGACACGACAGATAGGGAACTTTCTGGAGGTCCCAAGGCGCAGTTGTGACTCAAGCAAGCCTTCTGTGAGAGCAAATTGTAAGAGATGGTACCGAGCCGCTCCGCTCTAATATCGTGAGACGCCCTCGGAAATACGTCCTGTGTGTTGAGGGCATCGGATGCAGCAATAAAACAATTTCGCGAACGGTGCGTGACGGCACGCTCGAGTGTGGTCGGGGTTTCGCAGGAGGTGAGCTCCAGTGCCGTGCGTCTGTTTACACTGGCAACTGTGACCAGGTGTTGGCATCACGCCTTTATACTGAGATGTGAAAGCGCTTTTGTTTTTGGGTAACGCTGCATTAGTTGTCCGCGGAATGGGCGTACTGCGCACCAGGACACAGAATTAAAGTGTCTAGGATTCTCAGACTCATATCCTTTGGGCATCATGTCGCGAAGAAGCGCAGTGTTTGAGTGTAAACTAATTCTCACGCAGAACGTGCGCGTGGGTATGCGAGAAAGGAGCTGTGAATTTCAAGGCAAGCGAGCCGCGCCAATGCACTCATGTGTTGTCCGAGACCCGAATAAAGTAATTTCTCTATGGCCCGGGCATAACGCATAGTTGGTAGAATTTCGTGAGAAGCGCGTGTGCTTGTGGAAGTTAATCGTTTTCGTAGAGAGTGCGTACGAATGTAGGAGGCTGTGCAGTTGTTTTTGTGATGCTGTGTATCAGGCTCATCGAACCGTGTGGCGCTTTGGTATGCCGTTAGTCTCCATATCAGTTGTATAGATGTCATAAGCGAGCTATGTTGCAGATAGCATGGCAAGGCAAGATTCGTGAGCAGCCTGTCTGAGGGCTGCTCAGACCGAAGTCTTGTCAGTGTACGTGTAGACGAAGTATGGCACTTGCCCTTCGTCACTGTAAGTCTACGAGTGCAAAGAGGGTGCGAGTGGCTTTTATTTCAAAATATGCGGCGTTTTGGACGATCGCTCAAACACTTTGAGTCGGTCGAAGCTGCGCAGGGGGATCGAAGCACCCGCACCCAATGGCCGATGTGCACTTCGAGCACAATTGCACGTCACAAGTCCATCGTTCGTGAAGCAAGCCGTCTTATGTATCATCATGCTGCTAGTCAAATTGGTTTACAGCCGTGAGACACGATTTGGCATCACGCCGCAGTGTTGTAAGGTATAGTATGCTTCGCATGTTGGGTAGTGAAGATATTCAGTGGTACGTAAATAGTTTGTGTCGAACTCTCCTGCTCACCGCACGTCAAGTGAGATGTGTCTGTACATTGCTGCATCTGCAAGCAGTACGAAGAGAAATTTGCCGTGTCGTGCACTGGGCTTCGTGGAAAAGTGTGGCTGCTTGCACCGGCGGAGTTCAGATACGCACGATGATTACAGCAGGCATGTGCCTAGCCTGGTGGAATCGCCTGAACTACACTAATGGTCAACAAAGAGGCTCATACATATTGTCAGTTTTGTTCAAACATCTATGTTTGTGCCTATGGCGCCGTGGCATGCGCAGGTCAGTTGTGTATTTGCACAGAGTTGCACAGCTCGGACGCTTGGGAAGTAGACCGTGCGCTGAATTTTTGTTTTCTTGACCCCCTTCTAAGGCGGTCACGCATCTTTTCATGACAGTATAGGGGTGCGCGTGCGTAGCTCAAAAATCATCTTGCTGTGTTTCTACGGTTGAACATTCAGCGGCAGTCCAAAGCGAGTACACAAGGCCCTTCCTAATGGGCAGTAAAACCTGGCTGCCCGTATGGACGCCTCTCAGCAGATGCAGGGGCTTTTCCAGTGCATCTATATTTTTGAAATTGTGTTATTCAGAAGCCGCTACGCTGGACCTTAGACATCAAACGCTAAACCCTAGACGCCAAGCCTTAAACCCCGAGTCCTAAACCCTAAACTGTAGAGCCCC
>NW_013545908.1:0-4854 GCF_000499545.2 Eimeria tenella
CCACAAGTTGAGGTGTATAGACACTGCAGGCAGCTGAGGTGTACAGACACCCCACAAGTTGAGGTGTACAGACACTGCAGGCAGCTGAGGTGTACAGACACTGCAAGTAGCTACGGTTTACAGGCACCCCAGCGAGCTGAGGTGTCCAGACACTCGGACACTCGACTCCGCTGCGGTGTCTGTACACCGCAGCAGCGTGGGGAGTCTGTACACCGCAGCAGTGTGGGGTGTGGGGTGTACGTACACCGCAGAAAGCCACGTGCTGCATGCAGCGCTGCTGCAGCAGCGGAGCAGCAGCAGTCAGTCCGAGTTAGTATAGTGGCTAGTATTTCCGCCTGTCACGCGGAAGACCCGGGTTCAATTCCCGGACTCGGAGTTCCTTTTGCTTCGCAGCCAACTCTTTCGTGCTGCTGCTGCTGCTGCTGCTGCAGCTAAGGCTTCTGCGCAGCAAGAAGACTTGCTACTTCTGCGGCCGCCGCCTGCGCAGCAAACGGACGCAGGCAGTCGCAGCAGCTGCAGCTCCGCTGCTGCTGCTGCTGCTGCTGCTTTCCTCAAAGGCTGAAGGCTCCGCCTGCCGGTTCCATAGTGTAGTGGTTAGCACCCTGGACTTTGAATCCAGTAACCCGGGTTCGAGTCCCGGTGGGACCTTTTGCACCTTCTTTGCTGCTGCTGCTGCTGCTGCTGTTGTTGCTGCTGTTGCTGCTGCTGCTTCCAGCTGCTACACGAGCAGCTTCTCGCGCCTCATGCCGCGTATAGCTCTTCAGGAGCTCTTGGCCCGCAGCAGCAGCAGAAGCAGCAGCAGCAGCAGCAGCAGCAAACGCCGTCGTTTGTGTTCTTTTAATTTATAAACTTTTCGCCAGAGTTCAGATTGTCAATTTAAATCTTGTGAGCAGCAGCAGCATTTGCTGCAAAGCTGCTAATGCTTGCTGCCTGAACTGCAGCAGAACTTTTTGTAGAAAAATATTTTAAAGAAAAATGTTTTTAAAGAAAAGTGTTTTTTAAAAAAGTACTTTTATAAAAATTACTTTTTCAAAAAGTACTTTTTTAAAGTTCTTTTACGGAAAATACTTTTAAAAAAAAGTATTTTCATAGGAAAGTACTTTTAAAGAAAAGTGTTTTTAAAAGAAAAGTACTTTTTTAAAAATACTTTTCCAAATAATACTTTTCTACGAAGACTTTTTCGAAAAATATTTTTAAAAAGTACTTTTGTCCCATAAAAGAATTTTAATTAAAAGTCATTTGCATGCAGTTGAGGAATAAAAATAAAAAAATAAAAATGAAAAAGAGAATCTAGACAAAATACTTCCAAGAACTCTTTTTCTTTTTTAAAATAAACAAATAAATAAGTTATTTAATTAATTAATTAATTAATTAATTAATTAATTAATTAATGTTTTATTGTGTAAGCTGCACTACAAGTATTTAAAATTTTTAAATTTTAAATTAATAAAATCAAAATATGCGAAGCAGCAAAATGAAAACTCCCCAGAATGCAGTTTCTGAATAAAATAAAAACTATTTATAAATATCAAAAAGGTTTTTTTTCTCTTTTATTAAAATTTAAAATACCATTTCAATCTCTTATCATTTAAAGCATTAATTGAAACACTGTCAAGACTTTTAAAATGCCCTTTTGCACCAAAACTACCAGGAGCCCCCACTTGGGGGCCCCTAGGAGGCCCCCAAGTCGGGGCCCCCCTAGGGGCCCCCTAGGGGCCCCCCAGGGGGCCCCCCGTAGGGGCCCCCCTCGGGGACCTCAAGGGGGGCCCCCGGGCGCCCCTGCTGCAGCATATTGTGGGTTAGATATGCCTCTGCAGAAGATATAAATTTGAATTAAAAACTTTAAAAATAAAAATAAAAAATAAATTATTGTGAGGAGAAATTTCGTCCCAGCAGTAATGCATGCAGGCTCAGACTTCGGGGCTTTTGGGGTTCCTTAATTCCATCCATTTCTAATTCCTTGCTGCTGCTGCTGCTGCTGCCGCTGCTGCTGCTGTTGCTGCAGGCTGCTGCTGCTCCGTGGGGCCCTTCTTTAGTTCAATTTATTCTTATGCATTTGCTGCTGCTGCTGCTGCTGTTGCAGGAGGCTGCTGCTGCTCTTTGGGGCAGTAAAAAAAGCAGAGGTTTTATTCAGAATTTGCTTTTTATTTATTTTCTTTTTTAAAATTTGGTCTTAAAATAATTGATTTCTCTTCTATCATTTGGTTTTTTACTATTTTATTTCTCAGACTTCGGTCTTTTTTACAATTTGTTTTTTAATTCTTTTCTATTTTAGAATTCGGTCTTTAATTATTGTCTTTGAACTCTCTGAACATTTATCGTGTCTTTTAAATTGCAGTAAAATATATTAATTCAATTATAAAAGAAAAAACAAAAATCAAAAAGTTTGTTTCAAAGTTTCTCAAAGTTCTGCAAATTCAACTTTTCCTTTTTTCCTAATTTATCATCGAAGCAAATTGCTGCTTCTTTTATGCTCCAGACTTCTACTTCACAGAAAGCCCCCTGCAGCAGCAGCAGCAGCAGCAGCAGCAGGACTTTGCTGCGGCTTGCTGGATATTAGCTGCTCTTTTCCAGTTGAAAAAGCACTTTTGCTGCTGCCTTTTCAATTTTTCTTTTTTTAAAAGAGCCTCCACATTTATATTTGATGAAATTAATTCAAATAATTGAAAACGTAAATTAAAAGTATTTAATGCATTTCGAGATTGCTAGCTTTCAATAAGTCGTTTTTTAAAGACTTCGTGGCTCTGGGACTCTACGAGTTTTCGGCTGCTGCTCTTGCTGCGGCTTTTGCTGCTGCTGCTGCGGTTGCTGCTGCTGCTGCAGTTGCTGCTTCTTCTTCTTCTTCTGCTGCTGCTGCTGCTGAGGCACTACGTGTGCTGGCAGGTAACTTTGTTTGAACGCTTTCCTCCACTCTCTTTCCATTGAAACTTCGAAATTGATCTAAATTGAATTAAAATTAAAAATAAAACTGTTTTATTTCAAAAATAAAAACAATTTAATTTGAAAAATAAAAACAGTTTTGTTTTGTCGAGGTCTTCAGTCAAGTATTCGCTGTTGTTCTTGGCTCTAGTACGTAGCCCGGACGAGCCTATAAATCGAAATTCTTGACGAAATCACCGTCAAAAAGTCTTTTTTTGCGTTTTTTTTCGCAAAAATACGAAATAAATCATAAAAAATAAATAAAAGGCTCCAAAAAGAGATATATAGAGCCTTAATAAAGCTCTTTCGTTGTGCCCAGCGACCCGCGGCGCCGCACACAGCCTCGCCAGCCCCACCAACCCACTACTTTTCTGCTTGAAGTTTTAAGTTCAGAAGAAGAGAAAGTTTATTTGCTTTAAAAAATGGAAAAGTTTATTTTATGTAAAACTCTTTAACTATAAAATATATTTATTTGAATAACAATTGCGAACTCTAGAGCTTTCTCTTGCACAATGTTGCAGTTCAACATGGTAGTGCAGAAAGTTCGGCTGCGATCTTCGCTCGGAATTCATTGAAAACGACAAATTAAATGAATTTGAAGAACTTAAGTGAAATTAAAAAGGTTTTAAAACATTTAATTTGAATTATAAAAACTCTCAAAGCAAAAAAATGAAAAAAGTAGAGCTCCGAGTCCGGGAATTGAACCCGGGTCTTCCGCGTGACAGGCGGAAATACTAGCCACTATACTAACTCGGACTGAGAGCCCTCCTCAATTACTTTTCTAAAAGATGAAATTAGTTTATTTGCTTATTAACTCCACCCTCCAAACCCTAAACCCTAAACCCTAAACCCTAAACCCTCGCGAGGGAGCACGGCTGCTGGTCAAGACCGGCTGCGTTCCAACGCTAAAACACCCTTGAGAAGTTAAAGCGAGTTCCCTGGAGGGCCCCCTGCAGCAGCAGCAGCAGCTGCTGCTGCAGCAACTGCAGCAGCAGCAGCAGCAGCAGCAGCGCGTTTGGCCTCGTCTGCAGCTTTCCGCCGCGGGTTTTTTAGAGTTCGCGAGGGTTTGGAGTTCGCGAGGGTTTGGCGTGTCGAACTGCGCGTGAACTTGAGGAGAATTGGAACAAATATGAATAATTTGAATAATTTAAATAATTTAAATAATTTAAATTGAAATCAAATCAATTCTTCTTGTTTTCTTGTGCTGCTCGATTCTCCTCCCGACACAAATCCCGCAAAGCGCTTAAGTCCACATCCGCCGGCTGCAGGTGTACGTACCGCACGGCGGAGCCCCGGATGAAGCAGCTCCGCACCGACAGCTGCAGCAGCAGCAGCAGCAGCAGCAGCAGCGGCAGCGGTTGATGGAGCAGCAGCAGCTGATGCAGCGGCAGGGTGTTCGCCAGCAACAGCAGCACATGCAGCAGTGCTGGCAGCAGCACCAATGCAGCACACAAAGCCGCAGCAGCAGCAGCAGCACTACCAGCAGCAGCAGCACCAGCAGCACTACCAGCAGCAGCAGCACCAGCACTACCAGCAGCAGCAGCACCACTACCAGCAGCAGCAGCACTACCCGCAGTAGCAGCAGCAGCACTACCAGCCCAGCAGCAGCACGACCACCAGCAGCAGCACCACTCCCCGCACGACTCCCCGCACCACCACTCCCCTCCGCAGCAGCAGCAGCAGCAGCAGCAGCTGACGAGGTGGGGGCACTTGTCGGGGTCTGCAACTTGAACTTGAGTTAATTTGATGTTTAGAAATTGATCAACAGAATGAAGAGCTCCAGAAAGCTGCAGATCATTCTTCAACTCCACCATCACTTCGCAGCTGCGCTCCGCCAGCTTCTGAAAAAAAGAAAAGTAAAACTGCAGCAGCAGCAGCAGCAGCAGCAGCAGCAGCAGCAGCGGCGGCAGCAGCAGCGGCGACGGGGTGAGGCGG
>NW_013545909.1:0-4848 GCF_000499545.2 Eimeria tenella
TCATTGTTGTGGCGAGGAATCGCCACTCCCGCGCCAGGAAACTTTGCAGGTTCCCGTGGCTTCACTTTCGTGTACATGGCAAACATTGTGTGCGGCCTAGTGCGCAGCGTGTGTGAGTCACTGCTTGGCTGAGGTGCCTCAGCAATTGTTTTAAGGATCCCGGGCGTCGTTTTGAAGTGGACGCACTGCGCAGGCAAAGAGCTGAGGTCCAACAATGGAGTTGCGTGAGTTACTGGTCACGGTCGCACCGGTGCATTGCTTGCGGGCATATATCTTGGAGGCTGAATTATTTTGAGAACCGCTGAGGAGCACGTGAGGGAATAAGTTGATGTGAGGTGTCCGGTAGCTTTGCTATGTGCGCAGGACGTACGTGGAGACCGCAGGTGATGAGCGATGATTATTGAGGTGGCAGGGTTCGGTTCATCATGCGGTTTTGTTCGTTAGGCGGCAGATGTGGACAGTCGATTGGAGGTGTGTTTGTTTGTGGCGTCAGGAGTAGCTGCTATGACTTCGCAGGAGAAGTTGGGCGGAGTGGTATGCGTGTCGGTGCGGTAGACGAGGTAGCGCACAACAAGTGCGTGTTCTGCTCATTTAGGCTTTGCAAACGCATCGAGGTGCTTGCCTTTCGCGGTTGTGTCGGTGGTTGTGTATACGGGTCAGGCTGCGATAGTGCGCGCACACACTGGCCCACCTACAGGGTAATAAATGGCGGAGGCTGAGGACGGTCGGCACGGTCTGGAACGCTCTTTATCCCTCCTCTGCGTTTTGCTTAATTGCACCGACAGTGCAGAGTCTGTGCATAGCTCTGAAGATTCGCAGTTGGAGATGCGGTAATCCTTGTTAGAGATTGCACGAGGGATGGGCATTGTTGTGGCGAGGAATCGCCACTCCCGCGCATGGAAACTTTGCAGGTTCCCGTGGCTTCACTTTCGTGTACATGGCAAGCATTGTGTGCGGCCTAGTGCGCAGGGTGTGTGAATCACTGCTTGGCTGAGGTGCCTCAGCAATTGTTTTAAGGATCCCGGGCGTCGTTTTGAAGTGAACGCACTGCGCAGGCAAAGAGCTGAGGTCCAACAATGGAGTTGCGTGAGTTACTGGTCACGGTCGCACCGGTGCATTGTTTGCGGGCATATATCTTGGAGGCTGAATTATTTTGAGAATCGCTGAGGAGCACGTGAGGGAACAAGTTGATGTGAGGTGTTCGCTAGCGTTGCTATGTGCGCAGTACGTACGTGGAGACCGCAGGTGATGAGCGATGATTATTGGGGTGACAGGGTTCGGTTCATCATGCGATTTTGTTCGTTACGCGGTAGATATGGACAGTCGATTGGAGGTGTGTTTGTTAGTGGCCTAAGGGGTAGCTGCTATGACTTCGCAGGAGAAGTTGGGCGGAGTGGTATGTGTGTCGGTGCGGTACACGAGGCAGCGCACAACAAGTGCGTGTTCTGCTCATTTAGGCTTTGCAAACGCATCGAGGTGCTTGCCTTTCGCGGTTGTGTCGGTGGTGTATACGGGTCAGGCTGCGATAGTGCGCACTCACACTGGCCCACCTACAGGGTAATAAATGGCGGAGGCTGAGGACGGTCGGCACGGTCTGGAACGCTCTACACCCCTCCTCTGCGTTTTGCTTAATTGCACCGACAGTGCAGAGTCTGTGCATAGCTCTGAAGATTCGCAGTTGGAGATGCGGTAATCCTTGTTAGAGATTGCACGAGGGATGGGCATTGTTGTGGCGAGGAATCGCCACTCCCGCGCATGGAAACTTTGCAGGTTCCCGTGGCTTCACTTTCGTGTACATGGCAAGCATTGTATGCGGCCTAGTGCGCAGGGTGTGTGAACCACTGCTTGGCTGAGGTGCCTCAGCAATTGTTTTAAGGATCCCGGGCGTCGTTTTGAAGTGAACGCACTGCGCAGGCAAAGAGCTGAGGTCCAACAATGGAGTTGCGTGAGCTACTGGTCACGGTCGCACCGGTGCATTGCTTGCGGGCATATATCTTGGAGGCTGAATTATTTTGAGAACCGCTGAGGAGCACGTGAGGGAATAAGTTGATGTGAGGTGTCCGGTAGCTTTGCTATGTGCGCAGGACGTACGTGGAGACCGAAGGTGATGAGCAATGACTATTGAGGTGGCAGGGTTCGATGCACCATGTGTTTTTGTTCGTGAGGCGGCAGATGTGGACAGTCGATTGGAGGTGTGTATGTTTGTGGCGTCAGGAGTAGCTGCTATGACTTCGCAGAAGACGTTGGGCGGAGTGGTATGTGTGGCGGAGCGGTAGACGAGGCAGCGCACAACAAGTGCGTGTTCTGCTCATTTAGGCTTTGCAAACGCATCGAGGTGCTTGCCTTTCGCGGTTGTGTTGGTGGTTGTGTATACGGGTCAGGCTGCGATAGTGCGCGCACACACTGGCCCACCTACAGGGTAATAAATGGCGGAGGCTGAGAAAGGTCGGCACGGTCTGGAACGCTCTATATCCCTCCTCTGCGTTTTGCTTAATTGCACCGACAGTGCAGAGTCTGTGCATAGCTCTGAAGATTCGCAGTTGGAGATGCGGTAATCCTTGTTAGAGATTGCACGAGGGATGGGCATTGTTGTGGCGAGGAATCGCCACTCCCGCGCATGGAAACTTTGCAGGCTCCCGTGGCTTCACTTTCGTGTACATGGCAAGCATTGTATGCGGCCTAGTGCGCAGGGTGTGTGAACCACTGCTTGGCTGAGGTGCCTCAGCAATTGTTTTAAGGATCCCGGGCGTCGTTTTGAAGTGAACGCACTGCGCAGGCAAAGAGCTGAGGTCCAACAATGGAGTTGCGTGAGTTACTGGTCACGGTCGCACCGGTGCATTGCTTGCGGGCATATATCTTGGAGGCTGAGTTATTTTGAGAGTCGCTGAGGAGCACGTGAGGGAATAAGTTGATGTGAGGTGTCCGGTAGCTTTGCTATGTGCGCAGGACGTACGTGGAGACCGCAGGTGATGAGCGATGATTATTGAGGTGGCAGGGTTCGGTTCATCATGCGGTTTTGTTCGTTAGGCGGCAGATGTGGACAGTCGATTGGAGGTGTGTTTGTTTGTGGCGTCAGGAGTAGCTGCTATGACTTCGCAGGAGAAGTTGGGCGGAGTGGTATGCGTGTCGGTGCGGTAGACGAGGCAGCGCACAACAAGTGCGTGTTCTGCTCATTTAGGCTTTGCAAACGCATCGAGGTGCTTGCCTTTCGCGGTTGTGTCGGTGGTTGTGTATACGGGTCAGGCTGCGATAGTGCGCGCACACACTGGCCCACCTACAGGGTAATAAATGGCGGAGGCTGAGAAAGGTCGGCACGGTCTGGAACGCTCTACACCCCTCCTCTGCGTTTCGCTTAATTGCACCGACAGTGCAGAGTCTGTGCATAGCTCTGAAGATTCGCAGTTGGAGATGCGGTAATCCTTGTTAGAGATTGCACGAGGGATGGGCATTGTTGTGGCGAGGAATCGCCACTCCCGCGCATGGAAACTTTGCAGGTTCCCGTGGCTTCACTTTCGTGTACATGGCAAGCATTGTATGCGGCCTAGTGCGCAGGGTGTGTGAACCACTGCTTGGCTGAGGTGCCTCAGCAATTGTTTTAAGGATCCCGGGCGTCGTTTTGAAGTGAACGCACTGCGCAGGCAAAGAGCTGAGGTCCAACAATGGAGTTGCGTGAGTTACTGGTCACGGTCGCACCGGTGCATTGCTTGCGGGCATATATCTTGGAGGCTGAATTATTTTGAGAACCGCTGAGGAGCACGTGAGGGAATAAGTTGATGTGAGGTGTCCGGTAGCTTTGCTATGTGCGCAGGACGTACGTGAAGACCGCAGGTGATGAGCGATGATTATTGAGGTGGCAGGGTTCGGTTCATCATGCGGTTTTGTTCGTTAGGCGGCAGATGTGGACAGTCGATTGGAGGTGTGTATGTTTGTGGCGTCAGGAGTAGCTGCTATGACTTCGCAGGAGAACTTGGGCGGAGTGGTATGTGTGGCGGAGCGGTAGACGAGGCAGCGCACAACAAGTGCGTGTTCTGCTCATTTAGGCTTTGCAAACGCATCGAGGTGCTTGCCTTTCGCGGTTGTGTCGGTGGTTGTGTATACGGGTCAGGCTGCGATAGTGCGCGCACACACTGGCCCACCTACAGGGTAATGAAGGGCGGAGGCTGAGAAGGGTCGGCACGGTGCGTTTTGCTTAATTGCACCGACAGTGCAGAGTCTGTGCATAGCTCTGAAGATTCGCAGTTGGAGATGCGGTAATCCTTGTTAGAGATTGCACGAGGGATGGGCATTGTTGTGGCGAGGAATCGCCACTCCCGCGCCAGGAAACTTTGCAGGTTCCCGTGGCTTCACTTTCGTGTACATGGCAAACATTGTGTGCGGCCTAGTGCGCAGGGTGTGTGAACCACTGCTTGGCTAAGGTGCCTCAGCAATTGTTTTAAGGATCCCGGGCGTCGTTTTGAAGTGAACGCACTGCGCAGGCAAAGAGCTGAGGTCCAACAATGGAGTTGCGTGAGCTACTGGTCACGGTCGCACCGGTGCATTGCTTGCGGGCATATATCTTGGAGGCTGAATTATTTTGAGAACCGCTGAGGAGCACGTGAGGGAATAAGTTGATGTGAGGTGTCCGGTAGCTTTGCTATGTGCGCAGGACGTACGTGGAGACCGCAGGTGATGAGCGATGATTATTGAGGTGGCAGGGTTCGGTTCATCATGCGGTTTTGTTCGTTAGGCGGCAGATGTGGACAGTCGATTGGAGGTGTGTTTGTTTGTGGCGTCAGGAGTAGCTGCTATGACTTCGCAGGAGAAGTTGGGCGGAGTGGTATGCGTGTCGGTGCGGTAGACGAGGTAGCG
>NW_013545910.1:0-5088 GCF_000499545.2 Eimeria tenella
GGGCGGGGGGGCCCCCCCGGGGGGCCCCCCGGGGGCGCCGGGCGCGGCGGGGCCGCCGGCGCCGCTGCCCACGTTGCTGAGGCTCTCGGAGTGGGTCTTGGCGTGGTCGTAGCTGGCCCACTGGCCCTGGGGGGGGGCCCCGCCGAAGGCGGTGGCGGGCTTGGCGCCGAGGCCGATGATGCTGGGGCTGACGGAGGCGCGGGAGTGGACCCTGGAGATGGGGAACTCGCTGTCGGGGTCCGCGAAGGGGCCGGCGGGGCCCCCCGGGGCCCCCGCGGGGCCCCCCCCCAGCGGCGCGGGGCCCCCCAGCAGCGCCTTGTGCGTGTACTCCTCGACGGGGTAAAAGTTGTACCAGTAGACGGCGCCTATCAAGACGCAGCCGCCGACCATGTTGCCCAAAAAGGTGGGCACGAAGTTGCGCAGCACGACGGCGCCGACGGACGCCCCGCACCCCATCATGAGCGTGAGCTGCAGCGTGTAGAAGTTGGCGATGATGTGCTCGTAGCCCGCGACGCAGAAGGTGACAATGGGAAACCACAGCGCGAGGACCTTGCTGGCGGGGTCGTCGCAGCCCGTGACGTTCCAGACGGCGAGGCAGACGAGCGCGTTGCAGCCGACGCCGCGGAGGAAGCAGCTGCCGAAGCCGTAGCCCAGCTTGGCCTGCTGCAGGTGGCACATGTAGCTGCGGAGGGGCTCCTGGTCGTAGCCGCCGGGCAGGAAGGACAGGAAGTAGGCGGCGAAGAGCGCGCCCAGCCAGTTGCCCAGGAAGGACCCCACCCAGTTGATCAGCAGGTGCAGGAAGGTGATGCGCCGCTCGATCAGGCAGATCAGCATCGTCATGGTGTTCCCCGTGAACAGCTCCGCGCCCGTGAAGATGATGGCGATGAACGCTGTGGGGAAGATCGCCGCGTACATGAACTTCTGCACCGACTTCGACACTGCCCGCGCGTCTCCCGCGCCCGTCGGCGTGCCTCCCGCGAACACGTTGCACGCCTGTCCCGCCAGGCCGATGTACACGCCCGCCATGAACGCCTGCAGCAGCAGCCGGTCGAACCGCAGCGACGTTTTCCGCAGCCCGTACTCGATCACGCGGTGGTACGTGTCCGGCGACGCCGTCGTCACCATCTTCGCGCCTCCGCCGCGGCGCGCCGCCGGCGGCAGCAGCAGCAGCAGCAGCGGCAGCAAAAGCGGCAGCGGCAGCAGAAGCGGCAGCGCCTGCAGCGAAAGCCGCCGCGGCGCCTCGCCCGCAGCACGGCAGCGCAGCAGCGCAGCAGCAGCGGGCCCTCGCGAATGCGCGCGCCAAGTCTCGCACCCAAACCTCTCAAGCTCGGCCCTACTGCGCCAACAGGCCCTCTCCGCCGCCTCTCGCGCCGCAGCCACCTTGCGCCGAGGCTGCTGCTGCTGCTGCTGCTGCTGCTGCTGCGCCGCGCGTGCCCCACAGCCCGTCGTCTCGCGCCCTTCTAGGCCCGCCGCGTCCTTTTTCTCTTTTCGCCGTTGCTGCTGCTCTTTCTTGCTCTTCAAGCTTCTGCCGCCCCCCGCACACCCCACCGGGCCCCGCCCGCCCGCGCGCCCCCGCCCGCAGCCGCGCCGCCGCTGCCGCTGCCGCTGCCGCTGCCGCTGCTGCTGCTGCTGCTGCTGCTGCTTCGCAGCCCCTGCACTCCCGCCCGGCCCTGCGCCCCAAAAGCCCTTTTTAAAAGTGCTTTTGCGCTTTTTCCGCTTACAAGGCGGCCCCAATCCGCAGCAGCAGCCGCTGCGCCTGCGCCGCGCCCTCCGCGCGCCCCAGCCAGCGCAACCCCGCGCCGGCTGCGCTGCTTCCTGCTGCTGCTGCTGGCTTCCCGGCCGCCCGCTGCCGCTGCTGCTGCTGCCGCTGCTGCTGCTGCTGCTGCTGCTTCTTGCCCCGGCCGCTGCTCACGCTGCTCCCGCGCAGCGCACGCCCGCCCAGCCACGCCGCCGCGGCGCCCCTGCGACTGCTGCTGCTGCTGCTGCGCTGCTGCTGCTTCTGCTGCTGCTGCAGTTCGCGTAGGCCTGCTCCTGCTGCCGCCGACACAAGGCCCGCTTCTCGCTCAACCCGCTGCAGCTGCAGCTACAGCTGCAGCAGCGCCAGCGGCGTGTGCGCGCCCAGTTGCCCCCCCTGCACACTGCAGAAGACAACACCAGCAGCAGCAGCAGCAGCAGCAAAAGCCCTTACACCCAAGTCGCTGCCACAGGTTTGCGAATTAGGTCGTTCTCTTTGCTGCAGCGCGCAGCTGCAGCAGGAATCTCACGCTTCCAAGGAAGCACTGGAGCTCCTAACTTGCTGCTACTGCTGCTGCAGTTAGTCCTGCTCCAGATAGTCCTCCTGCAGATAGTCCTGCTGCAGTTAGTGCTCCTAATACTGCTGCTACTGCAGCTAGTGCTGCTAGTCCTACTGCTACTCTTAGTACTGCTGCTACTGCAGTTGTTGCTGCTGCTGCTGGCGTAGCTATAGCTGCTCCTAGTGCTGCACCTGCTGCCGCAGCTATGCTGCTGCAGTTATGCTGCTGCAGCTGTGGCTGCAGCTACTGCTGCGAGTGCTGTTGCTGCTGCTGGGAGCTTTACGCGTCCGCTTTAAGTTGTGGTTCTCGCGTTGCAGCTGCTAGCCGCAGCAAACTGCAGGACTCGCTTTTCCTCATTCTGTGCGAGGGGCCTTTGCTGCAGCAGCAGCAGCAGCAGCAGCAGCAGCTGCGGTTGCAATGGGGGCGGGGCGGCCGCGGGGCGCCTCAGGCAGCAGCAAATCTAATTAGCTAAAAACTAAATCGAAAGTATTATTTGCATTAAATAAACTTTATATAAACTTCAAAAATAGTTTGTTGCAGATGCATTTAGGTTTAGATTAAATGCATTGAATTGTAAAAAACTTCAAATTATTTGAAGACAGTTTAAGGAGCAAAACTTCTTTTTTAAAGTTTAAAATTGTGGAATTAATTAGAACTCTAAATGCATGCAAAACGGAAAAAAATGCGAAAAAATTATTTTTGAAAAATTGATTTTTTGCTTTTTGCAGTCTTGACTCTCTGTGGCTCTCCAGGTGTACGTACACCCCAGCAGCCTTGGGGCCCCACACAAAGATGCATTTCTGCATTTAAATTCATTTTTAAAATAATGGATTTAAATGCTTTTATATTTGTCATTATAAAAACAATATGCAGAAAAGTGCACATTTGCATGCGCTCAGCTGTGCATACACCCCATTTTTAACATATTTCGAGGCACTTTCACTTGTGTTGTATTTGTTAAATTTTTTTTTTGAAAATATATGTTATAGTAGTATAATAAATAGACTTTTGCATGAATTTATTTGGTTCAATGTGCCCTTTTGTTGTCTATTTGTTGATCTAATTTAATTTAATTTGAAGACACATTCGGGTCTTTTTATATTTCATTATTTTTTAAGAAATAAAAAAGTACTTTTAAATCTAATTACCTATTTAGCTGTCTCTACACCCAAGAGCATGCATGCGGGCTTCCCGTTGCTGCTAGACTCTGTGCTGTAGTGTGGGGCCCCTTCAGCAGCAGCAGCAGCAGCAGCAGCAGCAGAGGCAGCAGCAGCAGCAGCAGAGACAGCAGCAGCAGCAGCAGCAGCCAGATTGCTGCTGCTGATCTATACGGGCACTTCTCGCCGCAGCAGACACAAAGACAAACTCTACGGGGTCTTGGGCAGCAGCAGCAGCAACAACAGCAGCAACAGCAGCAACAGCAGCAGCAGCAAGAACAGCAACAGCAGCAACAACAGGATCAGTCACAGTAACACCCGCAGCAGCAACGACCACAGCAGCAGCAGCAACAGCAGCAGCAGCAACAGCAGCAGCAGCAACAGCAGCAGCAGCAAACTGGCAATGCTCGAACTCATGTGTTGGCCCATATCTAATCAAAACCCGTAAAGGGCTCTAATGAGATTCATTTCATTCTTTCGAAATAAAATTTAATTTTAAATTTAAATATAAATTTAAATTAATTAATTTAAAGTGTATTGACCGATCCCCTGAGGTGCTTCTGCAATCCATTCTGACTCAAGAACTAGGGTTTAGACTTTAGGGTTTAGGGTTTAGGGTTTAGGGTTTAGGGTTTGTTGGGGCTGCGAGTCGCTGCATGCATTTGCTGGGGCCCTGCATGCAACGTTTTGTCTGTTTATTGGCTGAAATGAATTAAATTTGGAAAATAAAAAAGAAATGAATAAATACAATAAGGTGAAATAAAGAAAAGAAAGAAATTTGATTTTTTTTCACTTTTGGCAGCAGCAGCAAATCCGTCACTGCGCGTCTCGGGCTTTTAAGGCCAATTGTTGTTTTCTTTTGGAATTTACTTTATTTATTTTTATTTATTTAATTTATTTAATTTATTTAATTTATTTAATTTTATTTTAAACTGAAAATGGAAACAGAAGAAGAAAAACTGGAGCCGCCGAAGCGGGGTGTCTTCATTGTCTTCGAGGGTCTCGACAGGTGAAGTGTTCGATTTGATTTATTTACTTATTTAATTCACCCATTTAAATATTTAATTATTTAATTATTCATTTGTTGTTTATTTATTTTTTTTGTTTTTTCATTCGTTTATTTGTTGTTGAGTTCACTGTCGAGCCCCCGCATGAATTCAACTTTGAAAAAAGCGTAAAAATGCATTTTTGATTTATTTCTCTTCATTTCTTTTCGAAAAATCTCATAACGAACAGTTTCTGAATTGTTTTTGTTTTGTTTTCATTCGAATGATAAACTTTTCATTTCATATTCTGTTTTATTTCTGGAACTTTTTTTACTGCTGCTGGCGCTGCGTTGAGGTGTATGTACACCCCAACTTCGTGCAACTTGAAGCACCAGTGCATGCATTTATTATTTCATTCGCATTTAACACTTCATGGACGCAATAAATCGATATATTGTACAAAAATATAGACTTTGTTTGTTTTATAAACATTAATTTGCATTTAAGATTTGATTTTGAAGCATTTGTTTCCAAAAATTCGCATTTGCGGCGCTCGAGGTGCCTACACACCCCAAGCCAGCACCTGAGGTGTACGTACACCTCAATACCCGCTTTTTTTTCTCTTCTACAGATCAGGGAAATCAACTCAGG
>NW_013545911.1:0-4825 GCF_000499545.2 Eimeria tenella
GCAGCAGCAGCAGCAGCAGCTTTTGCAGCAGCGGCAGCAGCAGCTGCTGCTGCAGCGACAGGCCTTGTCGCTGCAGCAACAGCTCACACCGGAGCAGCTGCAGCAGCTGCTGCAGCTGCGGAGACTGAGCGAGCCATCGCAGCAGCAGCAGCAGTATCTGCTGCAGCAGCAGCTGCTGCAGCTCCACCTGCAGCAGCAGGCGCAGCAGCAAAGGCTGCTGCAGCAGGAGCAGCAGCAGCACAAGAAACCTAAACTAGATACAGCAGCAACAGCAGCAGCGGCAACAGCAGCAGCAGCAGGAAGCTTTGGGAAGTCTCCCGATGTGGCAGTCAATGTACTGCGCCCTGTTCAGCAGCAGCAGCAGCAGCAGCAGCAGCAAGTCGACCTCTCCATCCCTCTGGCCCACGCAGAGAGCAGCAGCAGCAACAGCAGCAGCCAAATAGGTCTTTCTGCCTCTGCAGCTGCAGCAGCAGAATGACTGGCCTGCACAGTAGCAGCGGCAGCAGCAGCAGCAGCTGCTGCTGCTGCGGCACCGACGGTTCACTCCGTAGCTTCAAATGCATCTCATTTTAACGATTTAAACCGACAAGTGCAGCAGCAGCAGCAGCAGCAAACAGGCGCTTCAGTATTTTTCAAAAGAAGCATTTTACTATTTTTTTTGCTGCTGTTTTCTAGCAGCTGCATTTCCTGTTTTTTTAAATCCCTTCTTACTAATTAATTTTACTATTAACTTATTTTATTTATTCATTTAGTTATTTATTCTATTTATTTTATCTATATATTTAATTTATTTATTTATTTATTTTATTTGTTTATTTAGTTTATTATTTAATGTAAATGATTTAATAGAAAGGCCAAAGGGAATAAACAGCAAAAGAAATAAATTGCGTCTGCAAACAAAGGGAGAAATAAAAAGCCTACGAACGAATTAATTAATTAAAAACAAATAAATAAACAAATAAATAGTAAAATAGATAATAAATGAATAAACTGAAAATTAAATAATCGAAAATTAGAAATAAATGAAGTTTTGTTGCAACGCGGAGATAACGGTTAAGAGCAGCAGCAAACTGACTGCTGGGGCAGACAGCTGTTGCTGCAGCTGCTGCTGTTGCTGCAGCTGCTGCTGCTACTGAAGCTGCTGTTATTGCTGCAGCTGCTGCTGCTGCTGCGCACTTTACTATTATTGCTGCCTGTGCTTTGCTTCTTATTAAACCAATCAAAAAGAGTCCAAATTCAAAATTGAAATCCAAACATACGGGGAGGTGTTTGCTGCAGCTGCTGTTGCAGCAGCAGCAGCAGCGACGGCACAGTTGTCTGGGACGCTGTTTATTGGGAACTCAGCAGCAACGGCAACAGCAGCAGCTGCTGCTGTTGCACAAGCAGTTGCTGCTGCTGGTGCTGCAGCTGGTGCCAGCAGCTGCTGCTGCGGCAGCTGCTGCGGCAGCTGCTGCTGCAGCAGCTGCTGCTGCACCAGCTGCTGCTGCTAATGAGCGAACTTGTTAAGGATGCGTTTGTGGGGAGAGTGGGAAGCAGCTGTAGATACACCGGAACTGCTGCGGTGTACATGGACCGCGGCGTGTTTGCGGGGGGATATTTTGTGAACAAAAAGACAAACTTTGAGTTTATAAATAATATTAATTATGTTCACTAAATGCAAAAAATTGCCCTTTTGGCTTCCAAATGCATGCAAATCGTCGCACAAATTACCAGCGCAGCTGCGGTGTACGCGCAGCTGCGGTGTATGCGCAGCTGCGGTGTATGCGCAGCTGCGGGCTGCAGCAGCAGCAGCAGCAATTCGAATTGTTTTCATCGTCAGAACAATAATATTTAATTCTTATTATTAATATTAATTTTTAAATAACAATAAAGCTAAAAATAAGGGAAAAAGAATCAAAGAAAAGCACAAGACGACGCAGCCGTCCAGACACAAACAAAAGAAGGCAGCAAATGGCTCATTTGCTTTCACCTATTTTACTTATTTATAATTTCATTAAAGCCATTTATTTATTTATTTATTTACTTAAAATTAATTAATTAATTAATTAACTAATAAATTAATCAGTTAATTAATTAACATATTCATTTATTTGTTTCTATTCCATTTGGAGCCAACTGCAGCTCTCGCTGCTTCACAGCTGGCCAAAAGGCAAACGCGCAAGCTGCTGCTGCTGCTGCTGCTGCTGCAGCAGCAGCCAGTGCTGCTGTTGCCGTAGGTGCAGCAGCCGCTGCCGCTGCTGCACTTGCTGCCGCTGCAGCTGCTGCTGCTGCAGCTGCCGCTGCAGCAGCTGCTGCCCCCCCCGGCCCCGCTGCCGCTGCTGCTGCTGCTGCTGCGCCTACGCCCCGCAGCAGGCGGGGTCGAGTTTGTGGGGAGCGTCTGCTGCTGCTGCTGCTGCTGCTGCTGCTGGTTTGTTTTGGAATTTGTGGCTGAGACAGAAAACCCCAAACCCTAGTCCGAGACAAACAGAAATAAATAAATATAAATTAAATGTCATTACAACGAGCATCAGCAAATAGTCGAAGGCGTAGACAGCTGTATATACACCCGAGCGCAGCAGCTGCTGCCGCCACGCTGCAGCAGCGCCCGCCTTTCCCGCTGCTGCTGCTGCTGCTGCTGCTGCTGCTGGGGGGGCACTGGTCCACTGGTCCACTTGCTGCCGCAGCAACTTCAAAACCACCGAAAACGCCCCCAGCAAAAACCATATCACGCAAGACAGCCAAAACGACACGTCCTGCGCACAAACCCTAAACCCTAAACCCTAAACCCTAAACCCTAAACCTTAAACTCTAAACCCTTCAAGCCACCTTGCCCGACACAGGGCCGCCGCTACGGTTTGTCTCGGCCCGAGGGGCTGGGGTCTGCGGAGCTGCGAAGGGGCTGCAACAAGGGTTTAGGGTTTAGGGTTTAGGGTTTAGGGTTTACGTTGGTTGTCTCCCAAGACCTAAACAGAATAACGGTGTGAGTTGAAGTTTGAAAGCTCATGGGCATAACTCCGCAGCAGCTGCTTTTGTTTCCCACTGCTGCTTCGTGTTTTGCTGCTGCTGCTGCTGCTGGTGATGCTGCTGCTGCTGCTTTGCTGCTGCAGCAGCCGCCGCCCCCTGCTGCTGCTGGTGCTGCTGCTGCTGCTGCTTTGCCGCCGCAGCAGCCCCCATCTGCTTCCACTGCAGTTGCTGCAGCAGCAGCAGCAGCAGCTGCTGCTGCTGCCTTCTTGCCTTGGCAGCAGCCAGGTGCTCCTGCTGCTTGTGCTGCTGCTGCCTTGCTGCTGCAGCAACCGCCACCTGGTGCTGCTGCTGCTTGGCGAGAAACTTCATTGTCTCCGCAGCAGCCCTTCGATGGTCCTGCTGCTGCTGCTGCTGTTGCTGCTGTTGCTGCAGCTGCTTCGCCTTTGGAGCAGCCGCCACATTTCCCTGCTGCTCCCTCCGATGCTGCTGCTCCTTCTTCTGCTGCTGCTTGTGTTGCTGCTGCTGCTGCTTCTGCTGCTGCTTTCTTTTTGCATCCACAGCCGCCCTTCTTGGGAGGAGCGGCGCCACTGTCTGCTGCTGCTGCTGTTGTTGCTGTTGCTGCTGTTGCTGCTGCTGCTGCTTCTGCTGCTTCTGTGGAAGCGTCGTTCACGGGTGTTGCTGCTGCCGATTCTGCAGATACTTCTGGTGCTGCTGCTGCTGCTGCCGCTGCTTCTTTTGCTGCTGCTGCTGCTGCTGCTTCTCTTGCTGCTGCTGCTGCGTCCCCGCTCGTGTCGGGAGCAGCAGCTGCAGCAGCAGCTGCGTCCTCTGTTGCTGCAGCCTGCAGCAACCTACTGCAGCAGCAGCAGGCAGCCGCCAGAAGCAGAGCAGCAGCTGCAGCCTTCATTGTGGGGTTTAGGGTTTAGGGTTTAGGGTTTGGGGCGTCTGCTATTAAAAGGCCCAAGCGTAGAGACACCCCAAACCCTTAATAGAAAACCCCTAGTGAAAAGATACTGATGTGCTGCAAGCCCTAAACCCTAAACCCTAAACCCTAAACCCTAGCCCGTGAACCCTAAGCCTTAGGGCCTGAGACAAGGGAGACAAGCTGGCCCTGAACTCTAAACCCTAAACCCTAAACCCTAAACCCTTGACGGGGTGTAAGGTAAAGGAAAATATTCTTTCTAAAAGTTCAGGACAAACTTGGAAAGAGAAACAGCAACCGCTGCTACTAGCCCCGAAGCCCTAAACCCTAAACCCTAAACCCTAAACCCTAACTCGTAAACCCTCAACCCTAAACCGTAAACCGCCGTCGGGTGTAGGCAGCAGCACTGCAGCGGGGAACTAGGGACAGGAAGGCAGCAAATTTAGTTGCTTTTCCGTCGCCAATTTGCGAGGGTTTAGGGTTCAGGGTTTAGGGTTTAGGGTTTAGGGTTTAGGGTTTGGCGTGGAGGTCCCACGACCCCAAGAACACCCCAGACCCCCGCTGCAGTCTTTCTCTTGGAGTTAATTAATTAAGAATAAATAATATAATTACTTTGAAGTTAAATTAGCAGCAAAAATGAGTGTTAGATCAGAAGGTTGCTGCTGCTGCTGAGCGCTGCTTCGAGAGGTACCTAGGGTTTAGGGTTTAGGGTTTAGGGTTTAGGGTAGCGTTCGTAGGGTAGTGGCTCTGCTGCGCGGCCGCGGCCTAAGAGCTAAAGCAAAGGAGCGAATAGAGAATTAATATTTATGAGGGTTTAGGATTCAGAAAAGTAGCTTTGCGAAGCAGGGTTTAGGGTTTAGGGTTTAGGGTTTAGGGTTTAGGGTTTACGCAAGACGAGCAGTGGGGGCCCTACGTGTCGATGGGCAGCAGCGCGGGCGCTCGGGGCAAGGGTTTACGGTTTAG
>NW_013545912.1:0-4822 GCF_000499545.2 Eimeria tenella
GCTGGCGGGGTCCTTGCCGTTCCCTTCGCAACGCTTGGGTTTACAGCAAAAGTTATTGGATTGTTAGCTGTGAAACTTCTGCAAAGATGCATTAAAATAACGTAAAAAACAAAATTAAGAAGCCGAACGGGGCCACTGTCTCGTACCGCGATGGTGTGGCACGGCACCTCTTGCATTGCAGAGCCCGTTGCTGCCCAACGGTCTGCGGCTGCTCAGCTCCTTGCCATACAGCGCCTCTCTTGCTGTGGCTTCGATACTGCTGAATAGTGAAGCTCTGCTGTATACCTTTGTGAGCTGTATCCCCTGCGGACTACCTCGTAGGGTTGAAGGCTTTCAGGCTGGTGAATTAGGCTTCGCGGTCGAGGGTTCAGTGCTCTGAAGCTTATGGATTAAAGGGTGGCACCAATGCAACAACTGTGTGAACCTGGTGTATACGTGTACACTGCTAAGCGGCAGCCTGTGAGTAGCTGGGGCATGTTGCTGCTTACCAGCTGCAAGCGACGACCAGAAGCACGGCGAAGACACATTGCCGAAATTATTGAGCAGTATTCTTGCAGCAGCAGAAGTGCGCTTCAGCGGCTACAACAGTGGTTAATAAAAGACTGTTTCTAGTGCCTGTGTGATAGATGCTGTAACCGTAGTGACACACCCCTGTTCAGCGGAAATTAGTGCAAATTGCACGGGCTTCTCGTTTTGTTCACTCAGCTCGGAGCCCCTTTTTACCCTGTGGCGTCGCGACATTCACACAGGTTTCCGTGGAAATATTGGCTTAGCATAGTTTAGGCCTGTGTGCTTCTCGTGACGGGACGGCAAGGAAGCAATGACAGCTTCACAGAATGGCAGGGAAACAGTTCCAGCTTTGGGTGAACCGAAGAGACGGGAGGCTCACGAATTACACCGCACCGCCAAAAATAGACTTTTCCAGGGTTTCAACTCAAGGGCCTGAGGAAACAATTTTAACTTCATTAGATGGCTCTTTGAGCTCATCGTTGCCGCCCGGCTGTGACAGTCGTGGGGACCTTTACCCAGAGGCTGATCGCCTACAGCAGCACCGCGGGGGATCTCATTTAATGGACAATTCCCATTAACTCAAAGTCATAAATAGATTGCCTGGATAACTTAAGATGCCTTGAAAAGTCTCTTTACAGGTAGAATCGCGAATTTAGGCCGCTCATTGTTCGGTTACATTTTCTTGCTCGTGCTTAAACGAAATTGTATACCGTTCACCGTCGCTGTCGTAACCGTCTTTTTTAGACTTCACTAGTTGCTCGACTAGGTTATACACAGTTTGGTGGAGACGCACCAGCGAAGTTCCAGCTTAGTAGTCACATCAGCAGGTAAACTGCTACCAGCAAGAAGACACCAGTGGCGCTTACAGTCGCGCGGTATACGCCACGAACGCCAGTTGCAGGCGAGCAAGCAAGACAATCGCCTAAGTGGGAGCCATATATCCACATTCCCTACCAACTTTCATTTGCATTGGTGGGGGCAACTCTGGTCATATTCGTATGATTTCATATCCGCGCAACTTTTTTGCTACACATTTTGAATCTTGTAGTGCAGCTACGTAGAGAAGCATTGAACGACTGCCAGGCGTCAGCAGGCAGTTGCGAATCGGTGAGACAACTCCGCGGAGGACATGCTTCGAATCTGCACTTTGCGCTGGGACTCGGAAACTTGTAACTTTTTAAAAGGAGCTTCCGACAACCTGCATAGCATGTTAACAGCACCCTGACAAACAAAGCTTTGGCATTTACTCGCAGCTTCTCGTCAGTCTGCGGCTGGCAAACACCAAAGCGCGTAGGACAAGGCGAGTGTTTGCTGCAGACCGCAAGAGTTACTAGGCACCAAAATGCAGTGCGGGACAGGAGGGAACCTTCCACAAATCCACGGACATCAGTCAAATCCACGGACATCAATGTCCAAATGAATTAAGGCAGGTAGGCAGAAAGGAGTTCCGTCGCCGCGACTAGTGCCCAAACGAACTACGGCAGGTACACAGACACACATTCGGTCGCCGGGACTTGAACCCGGGTCGCGCGGGTGAGAGCCGCGTATCCTAACCACCTAGACTACGACGGATGGCCCTTAGCCCTGAGACACGCTGCTTCCTCCCGCACGCTACACACTTTCAAACGTGCATTTCATGGACTTGTTCAGGCACAGAATCAACACAGCAAACGCTTTGCTCTAAGTCTATTCTTCTGAATGAGATGATATTCCAGAGGCTACTGGCATTTGGGACTAATGCAGAGTGGTGCCGTCTCGCTCGAACGCTGCTGCTTCCTGCACACGATACCTTGCAACTGCCCTACATTATGATGCCGGCATCATAATGCAGCTTGCACTGGGATGCAGAGCCCTCGTACGCGCAGTTGAGATGATGCAGCCTGTCGAGGGCAATTCGTTGCGTTGCGGTTGAGGGAAAGGGTGGTTTGGGTGGAACAGATTTTTGATAATGCTCCGCTTCGCGTACTCAGCCGGCATCTGTGCGCGAGTTCAAGTCTTGGGAAGCTTTAGAGTCTACGTCTCAAACACTGGGAACGGGTGCTAGAAGCTCAGTCGAAGGCTCTGAAGAAACGTCACGAGGATGCAGTCGCTTTGTGGAGCCGTTTACGAGGTCTGGGGTGCTGGGAGGGAAAAATTCGGAAAGCAAGGGAGTGTCCTTACATGCCTCAACGCAGTGAACGTTGGGGTGTTCCACTGGCCGTATAATCTGCCGAACGGACGCACTGGAAGACATGCATCCAGTTCCTACTGAGAACATTCCCTGTACCTGAAGCCAAAGTTATTATAAAGATGGTGCTCTGCAGTGGCGCAATTTTGAACTTTTGGTCGCGTCAGCTGACCAGCTGCACGACGTGGATTAAAACCGTGCGTTTTAGGAAAACAAACGAGTCACTTGGACCAACCCTGAAGGCACTAGCTCAGCGCCTCAGTCCTGCAGTGTAGGGCGCAAATTCGTTTGATCGAGGAATGGAGATAGGAGCTCAAGGCTTCTCCACCGCATTTTCGACAATGCTGAACAGCGCAAGACGCTCAACTGCTCAGCTTTCCTGAAGAAACGAGTAGCGCACCGATTTCCCGCTCCGTTTCACCCAACCTAATATCCGCTCGTCCTCACGAGCGAAAGCGATGTCTCCGCCGCCTACTCCATACACACATTCTGCTAATAACTTGCCTTTGTTAACTGCCCTTTCACTGCGGAACTATGTAGATCCTACAGTGTCAAGTATGCACAACAAGCGCCTCCTTAGCAAAAGCCTGGTTCCGTTATCGGGTGTGCAATTCCATGCTGAGTTGGCTTCTACTTTAGGCGCAGCCTCAATTCCACAAGCGCTAGCGAGACGTGATGGAACATTCGGCAGGAACTTACCACTGAATGCGAAGCTCCCTTTTTCTACGCTGAGCCCTTCGATAGATACCCACTGGGCGGCGTCAGCGTATTTACTGAGGCTGCTGAACATAGCTGCATCGTCGTATTTCCCCTCAGTTCAACTATAACACTGAGAATTAAACTGACTGTACTACGGAAGCTCAACGAAAGTGGACTGTAGCTCACGTGCTGTCAGCTCGCACTGTCTCAGGAGCCTGCTTCAAAGGGATGGCGCCCTGCAGTTTGTCCGTCTTAACACTTCAGGTCGTGGACGTGTAGCTGAAGACCTTTCACTGCCAGATTTGCATCTGACGAACCCATAGCCCTGCGACGCTTACTGCGCGAGCGAGTTGCGAGCCCACTCACCCGCGACCTACGCTTTTTTCACGAAGTCGTAGAACGCTGAAAACGTGACAGCGTGCCTAAGTAGCGCAAACGGCGCATCGAACTCACCCCAGTGAGGAAGGCGCTCAAGGTAACCCTCGAAAGTTTGTCTTATTGGGTCTCATAAGCATGCTAAGGGCGGCTGTGTGTATGTGACGAAGGAGATGCCTTGAACTGGTTTGAATGCATATTCATCTCTTGCGCATACAAAGAGGGCATTTTTGCTGGTGACCCACTCGAGCAAATTCAGGAGCACGTACTGCGTTCGATCAGTTTTGTACGAATGTTTTGTTGAGGTAGATTTTGGTGCGGAGTCTTGGCAAGCACCCAGTGGCAGCGTGAGCATATATATGCGACGCTAAAGTAGACCGCCGTGAGAATTCAGGTGTTATATGGTTAAAAGCTGTCTCTATATACTCAACGGCTCGGCTGAGACATGCAAATGGTCTCAGCAAGCTCCAAGCCGTGCGCCCGTGTCTTTCTGACTTGAGTCTGAACGCGAATTCAGCAAAGAACAGTTACGTAGTTGAATTATGCCTTGCTTGTAGCTGTGGCAGATGCTGTAGCGGTCAATGCAGATCCGGTGCTCGTTGCGGTGCTCGGTTTTACAAGTTTTCTGCTTGAGCACTACGGCTGTTGTAGGTTAGACGGAGAGAGGAGCACGTAAGAGTATTCTTGTGGACTTGCTTCTGCGCAGCTTTATTTCTCAGCGTTTTACACCTTGTATTGGCGCTTTGTATAGCAGCACTGAGCAACTGCTGGCTGCGGGTGCCAGCAGGCGGTCGCGAATATGCGCGTCAACTACGCGCAAGACATGCTCCGAACCTCCATTTTGCGCTAGGAGCCAGAGACTCACAACTTTTCAAAAAGAGTTTCCAATCAGCTGTAGAGCATGTTATACAGTGCCCTGACAAACAAAACTTCGGCATTTACTCGCAGCTTCTTGTCAATTTGGGGCTGGCCAACTTCAGCGCGTAGGACCGAAGGCGAGTGTTTGCTACAGACCGCAAGAGTTACTAGGCACCAAATGCAGTGCGGGACAGGGGGGGTCCTTCCACAAAT
>NW_013545913.1:0-4819 GCF_000499545.2 Eimeria tenella
AAAGGAGGTTTAGGCTTCAGGGTTTGGGGTTTAGGGTTTAGGGTTTAGGGTTTGGGGTTTTTGTAGTTGAGCGGCAAACGGCATTAGGTGGAACTAGAGATACAAAGTAGCTGCCGCTGGCCGAGGGCGTTCTCTAAACCCTAAACCCTAAACCCTAGAGGCGGGAGACTCGATGTAACTGGCGGCCGTGGCGGGTAAATCAGGGTTTAGGGTTTAGGGTTCAGAGTTGCTGCTGCTGGAGTGGATTGGAAATAAGATTTAAACTTGTTTTTAAACATTTGAAAAAGTTCTATTATTATTTTGCTGCTGCAGTTATACGGCAGAACCAGCTGCTGCATCTCAAGACGAGTTCAGTTCGCCGCCATCGTCGAGGGTTTAGGGTTTAGGGTTTAGGGTTTAGAGCGCAGGGATTAGGGTTTAGGGTTTAGCGTTTGAAACGCAGTGAGACTGAAGATTTAGTTTCCATGGAGGAAGGTTTAGAGCCAGAGGCTACGGTTTGAGTGCAGGCTAGGGGCTGAGGGTTTAGGGTTTAGGGTTTAGAGTTTAGGCTGCTGCTGCGGACCAGCAGGGGCTGCGCGTGTTGCTGCTTGGCGGGGTGTACGTCCACTAAGTTGTCGAAATTTGAGTTTATTTGTTCATTTGAATCTCATTTTTAACTTTTTAATTCAGCAGCAGCAGCAGCAGCAGCAGCAGACCAGCAGCAGCAGCAGCAGCTGCAGCAGCGGCTGTCTGGTGTCTTGTGTCTCTACACCCCGCCGCACTAGTCTCGTTTTGCTGAAAGTTTTCTTTTATATTTCAATGAATGAATTTTAAAATTAAAATAAAACCCTGAACGCCCGAGAGGGCGGCAGCAGCAGCAGAGCAGCAGCAGCAGCAGCAGCAGCCTTGACGCGGTACAGCGCCTGACCATGCGGGCTGTGTGTCAGTTTTTATGTGTGCTGCAGCTGCTGCTGCTGCAGCAGCTGCACCCAGCAGCAGCAGCAGCAGCAGCAGCAGAGGACGCGGACGCACCAACTAGTCCGCGGGACGATGCTGCACTCTACGAAGCAGCAGCAGCAGTAGTAGCAGCAGCAGGAGCAGCAGGAGATTCTGCGCTGCGTCACTCGGTGTCTCGCGGCCGAGCAGCTAACAAAGCAGCAGCAGCAGCAGCAGCAGCAGCAGCAGTAGCAGCAGCGGGAGAGCCCGCACACTCGAAGGAGGCGAAGCCCGTGCTGCAAAGCAACAACAGCAGCCACCGCAGCAGCACCAACGGCAGCATGTGGAGAAGCAGCAGCAGGAGAAGGAGCCGCAGCAGCCGCAGCAGCAGCAGCAGCAGCAACGTGGGGGCCCGGCTGCAGCAAACAGCAGAAAGGGTTTACCGGCTGCTGGTGGTTTTGGGGCTTTTCTTCGCGCTGTGCGTTTTGCTGCGGGAGCAGCGGGAAGTTGAGAAGTTGAAGAGAAAAAAAAGCAAAAGTGGAATTAATTTAATTCCGAAAGAAGAAAACAAATAAACAAACCTAAATGCATTTATTCATTTCAAAAAGGGAAAAAAAAACCGAGAAAAAATTCCATTTTTAACTTTGTTTCGAAAAAACGAAAATACAAAGCCCCAAGAAAACGCATGCATGCATGCATGCCTGCATGCATGCATGCATGCAGGCAGCAGATTCAGTACGGCTGCACCCGCAGCAGCAGCACCAGCAGCAGCAGCAGCAACAGCAGCAGCAGCAACAGCAGCAGCAGCAGCAGCAGCGGCGGCGGCGTTTTTCCTGGGGTTCTGTTTTCTCGCGAGAAGTAGTTAGTGGATTATTATTTAGAATTGTAAAAAGTGTAGAATGGATTTATTTTTAATCAAGTTAAATGATTAATTAATTAATTTAATTCAATTAATTTATTAATTAATTAAATTAATTAATTAATTAATTAATTAATTAATTAGTTAGTTATTATTTGTTAGTGGTTTTTCTTTATTTGGTTTTTGCCAGTTTGCTGCTGCTGCATTTCTGTCTTTTCTTTTTTCGGTTTTCTCCGACTCAAAACTTCTCGTTTAAATAGATAACTACATTAAATAATTAAATTAAATTAAATAATTAAATTAATCAAATAATTAATTTAAATTAGATAATTAATTTAAAATTAGATAATTAAAATAATTCATTTCAAAATAAAATATTTCATTTCAAAACAAAATTTTATTTCATTTCAATCGGAAGTTGTTTACTTTTCCCAGGGACAGAGACAAAAACCTGCTGCTGCTGCTGTTGCTGCTGCTGCTGCTGTTGCTGCTGCTGGGGGTACACCACGCAGTGCTGCTGCGGCTCTTGCTGCTGCGGTTGTTGCTGCTGCTGCGGTTGTTCCTACTGCTGGTGTTGCTGCTGGTGTTGCTGCTGCTGCTGCAGGAACACAGCGCACTGCTGCTGCTGCTACTGCTGCTGCCTGTTTGTTATTCTACTGGAATTGTCTCGAATCTCTCAAAGATAAAAAAGAGAAAACAAATAAGAATAGTTTTTTGTTTATTCTTTTTTATTTTATTTTTTACAAAAATACTTTTGATTGTTTTCGGAATTTAAAATTTATTTTCAAAAAATCCTTTTTCGCCTTTGCTGCAGTTCTAAACTTTCTTGTAAATTCATTTATCATTTTTTGTCTTTTATTTTATTTATTGTTCATTTGTTATTTATTTATTTATTATTTATTTATTATTTATTATTTATTATTTATTTATTTATTTATTTACTTGTTCTCTTGTTTTTTGTTCCATTCCTTTTGTTTTCTTTTCTGCTTTTGCATTTCGGTCTTTTTCATTCTTCTTTACTTTTGTTTTATTTATTTTTTTTAATTCTTTTTATTTATTTTTTTAAATTTATTCCTTTTTATTTGTTCGTTTATTTATTCTCTTTATTTTTCATTTTATTTATTCTTTTATTTATTCTTTTCTCTCTTCATTTTATTTATTCTTTATTTATTTTATTTGTTCCTTATTTCTTTTATTTGTTCTTTTTATTTTTCTTTTTGAAATTCTTTTTTTTATTTTTCGTTTTTCGCCTTCACTTGCTGTGTACGTACACCTCAAACAATTGAACTTCGTTTCTTCGGCTCTTCCAAATTCATTTATTTTTAATTTTAATTTTAATTTTAATTTTGAATTTATTGTTCTATATTTCAGATGCAGCTTCTGCTGCTCAGAAGTGCGTTTTCTGAAGTGCATTTGCTGCTGCAGCAAAGCATTTACTGCAGCAGCAAAACATTTGCTGCTGCAGCAAAATATTTGCTGCAGCAAAACGTTGCTTATTAGGAAAAGCTTTTAAGCAAAACGCTGCTGCCAAATAGTTCTGTTTGGCATTGCTGCCAGTGCCTTTCTCTGATTCAATTCTATTTGCGTTGCTGCTGCTGCAGCAGCTGCTGCTGCAGCTAATGCTGCATCTGCTGCTGCTGCAGCTACCACTGCTGCAGGAGCTGCTGCTGCAGCAGCGGCGATAGCCCCAGAGATAAGGGCAGGAGTGGCGCACTGCGGATTATGAATTTAGTTTATTCTTTTTAAAAGAGACGAGTTAGACGGAAGGAAATGTTGCAGGATCTGAAGAAATATAGAATCTAATTTGTGAAGTTGTTGTTGCTTTGAGGTGAAGCCTAATGGTGTAAAGTAATGCGGGAGTTTTAATTTGAGAAGCTGCTTCCGCAGGCTGCAGCTGCTGCTGCTGCAGCAGCTGCAGCTGTTGCTGCTGCTGCAGCAGCGCGACGCCGTGGGGCGTTTTGGGGGCTCGACGGCTCAAGTTTTGAGATTCAAATGTACTTACTTATATTTAAAAAGCAAGGTAAACAAAGGGGCGGAAAAAGGGGAAAATTAACGGCAGCAGCAGCAGCAGATCGCTGCAGCGCTGCCGACGGCCAGCTGCTGCCGAGCCACTTGCTGCAGTGTTGCGGTGCGACAGCAGCAAAAAGGCCCCCCGGAGAAGCAGCAATTTAATTATTTGAGTTAACTGGCTTTTTGCTGCTTTAAAAAGAGGGATTAGCTGCTGCTGCAGGGCGGAAAACTTGGAAGTAGCAGCAGCAGCAGCAGCAGCGGCGGCGGCGGCCCGTCAAGTGCAGCAGCAGCTAGTGGGAGCTCCCCCGCTGCTGCTGTTTTGTTGAAATTCGGGCAAATAAATTCGCAAAAGCAGCAAAAGAAAAATAAAAGTTGAAAAGAAACAAAAGACAAAAAGAGGGCTCGTGGCTCGCTGCTTCGTGCGTCGGCAGCAGCAGCAGCAGCAGCAGCGGCGGCGGCGGCAGCAGCAGCAGCAACGGCAGGAGTAGTTGAGGCTTAAAACCCATCCTTCTGCTCCTTTTTCGAGGCCGATTTTGGTTTTGACTTTCTTTGCAGCTTTAAAAGGACATTTAGGTCTCCAAAACCCTCAAAAAGGGTTCCGCGCGAACAGCTACCTGGCGCTGCGCCTTCGGCGGCCGACGCCTGCAGCCAAGCCGCAGGGGGCCCCCCCGGGGACCCTCTCCAGGACAGGGGCCCCCCTGTGGCTGTTTGTGTCTCTCTGGAGTTTGGGGGTCAGTGTGCGTGTTTGGGTGCCTCGCGTTGAGGCAGCTGCAGCAGCAGCAGCAGCAGCAGCGGCAGCCGCCGCCGCCGGCGCAGCGGACGGGCCGCGGGCGCGTCGCTGCAGCAGGCGCAGCAGCAGCAGCAGCGGCGCCCCGGCGGGACTTTTTGCAGGGCAGCGCAGGGGAGGAGTGGCTGTGGAGGGCCCCTCGGCAGCAGCAGGGGCGCAGCCCGCACGGCGTGGGCGGCAGCAGCAGCAGCAGCAGCAGCAGCAGCAGCAGCAGCAGCAGCGGCAGCGGCAGCAGGGGCAGCGGGGGG
>NW_013545914.1:0-2500 GCF_000499545.2 Eimeria tenella
ACTTGAAGAGATGAGGTAGGCCGGAGAGCGGTTGTAGCTCCACCCAGACGCTGCAGCAGCAGCAGCAGCAACAGCAGCAGCAGCAGCACAAAGTGTCGCCCTGGACAAAGGGATGTTGTATTCGGCGCTGCTGTGAATCTGGGGGCACAGAGCTGCTGCTGCTGCTACCGCTGCTGCTGCTGCTGCTGCTACCGCTGCTGCTGCTGCTGCTGCTGCTGCATGTGTAGGGCGGCCTCACCAGATTGCGCTGTCCATTCGACTGCAACGCGAGGGCCTGCTGCTGCTGCTGCTGCTGCTGCTCCGTTTGCTGCTGCTGCTTCCCCTTTGACGCCCTTGATGCAGTGTATGTACACCACAAACATGAAGGCCTCGTTTGCAGCTGCTAAAGTCTCGGGGATTTGCTGCTGCTGCAGCAGCAGATGCTGCTGCAGTGGCGGCTGTCCTTGCTTCTCCATATGCCTCAACTGCTGCTGCTGCTGCTGCTGCTGCTGCAGAGGTGCTGCTTGCTGCAGCAGGAGGCCTCCCCGTGAGTGTAGGTTCATACTACTCCCCTGGTTGACTTCGAGAGAGCCGCAACACTGCAATCTGGCTGCTGTTGCTGCTGCAGCTGCGGCTGCAGCAGCAGCAGCAGGGTTCGGCTCTGCAGCAGCAGCAGTTGCTGCCGCTCTCCAGGGGCTTTGTCGTCCCTATGCTGTGCGTTAAGAGCCGTAGAGACTGGTAATCTGCTGCAGACACAGCAGCAGCAGCAGCAGCAGCAGTTGCAGTTGCTGCTGCTGCTGCTGCTGGCTTGGGGGCCCCGAGAGGTGCAGCCGACACGGGCTGCCAAGACACAGCAGAGCCCTGGAGTTGAAACTACAAAAGATAATTATTTTAATTTAAATTTACTGCCTGAAGCTTTTAAATGCTTTAATTAGAGGCATTTTGCTGCTGCGGAGGGCCCCAGCAGCAGCAGCAGCAGCAGCAGCAGCATCAATGGCAGCAGGATTGAACCATCATGAGTCGGCTGCGGCTGCTGCTGCCGGTCGAAACAGATCTGCTGCTTGTTGAAGTGATACAGTTAATTAAAGTATTTTTAATGATGCTGCTGCCTTTTCTGCTGCTGTTGCTGCTACCTTGCTGCTGCTGCTGCTGCTGCTGCTACCTTTCTGCTGCTGCCGTTGCCATTGCTGCTCCGTGTCTTCCCCAGCCGCTGCAGTGCAAGGCCCACCCGAGGCTTCTCTTCTGTTTGCTTTTACTTTGTTATAATTAAATAAAATGCATTTATCTTAATTTGCTGCTTTCCGAGGGCAAAAGCCCTCCAGCAGCAGCAGCAGCAGCAGCAGTGGCAGCGGCAGCTCTGCTGGCTGCAGTCAAACCAGGTGTACGTACACCTCAAGCACTGGCTCCCAAAGGCCCCGCGCCTTTTAATAAAAGTAGTTTAAACTGAACAGATAATAAATCTGAGACAAATTAAACTTAAAGTCAAACAGCTGCAGCCAGCAGCAGCTAGAAAGCTGCAGCTAGCTGCAGCTAGCTGCAGCCACTCGCAGCAGCTGCCCTAGCTAGCTGGACAGTGTAGCTGTGGCTTGCCGGCGAGAGTCTGCAGCCCAGCTAGCTGGAACAGCTAGCTGCAGCTAGCTGCAACAGCTAGCTGCAGTGGCTAGTTGCAGCTAGCTGGCCCCAGCTAGCCACGTGGACCTAGTCTTTTGCAGCTAGCTGCGGTAGGGCGGAACTCCACACACCCAGCCGTAGCTAGCTGCAGCTAGCTGTAGCTAGCTGTGGCGAGCCGTGACCAGCCGCAGCCATCTTGGTTGGCAGTGGCTAGCTGCATTCTGCGCGGCTGCCTCAGCTAGATGTGGCTAGCTGCAGCTAGCCAGCTAGCTGTGGCTGGCCAGCTACCTATAACCAGCTGCAGCTAGCCAGCCAGCCACAGCTAGCCAGCCAGCCACAGCTAGCCAGCCAGCTGCAGCTAGCCAGCTAGCCACAGCTAGCTGGCTAGCTGGCTAGCTGTGGCGAGCTCAGTATTCTTCTCTGAGGTGTTTGGGGATTTCCTTGAGTGCAAGTCCTCTGGGCTGGAGTTGCTGCTGCAGTTGGAAATTCCTTTTTTCTGAAAAAGATAAAAACGAAATTAATTTGTCCGCCGGCAGCAGCGCCAAGTCCAGGTGTCTGTACACCTCGTACCGCTCCGGGTAAAAGTGGTACAGCACAGGCTCCTGCAGCCGCGCCTGGTGGACTATTTCTCCTATACGAAGGCCCTGTACATAAATAAATAAATAACTAAATAATTAAATATTAATTATTTAATTAATTAATTAGTTAGTTAATTAATTGGCTAATTAACTAGTTAAAGTGGTTGCTTAAACAGCTTTTAAATTGGCTAATTAGTTAAGAAGATATTTAGTTATAGGTGGACTATTTCTCCTATACGAAGGCCCTGTACATAAATAAATAAATAACTAAATAATTAAATATTAATTATTTAATTAATTAATTAGTTAGTTAATTAATTGGCTAATTAACT
>NW_013545915.1:0-5021 GCF_000499545.2 Eimeria tenella
TGCTGCTGCTGCTGCTGCTGCTGCTGGGTGCGCTGCCGCTGCTGCTGCTGCTGGGTGCGCTGCTGCTAGTGGTTGTGTTGCTGTTTGTGCTGCTAGTGGTGTGCTGTGGCTGCTGCTGATGCAAACTCGGAGGGCCGCGGAGCCCTAAAGGAGGAGCCCCACTTAAAGGGCCCCCACCGGGGGCCCCTGGGGGTCCCCCTAGGGGCCCCCCAGGGGCCCCCCGGGGGCTTCCCATTGGGGGCCCCCTGGTGAACCCCAAAAGCTCAGCAAGAGGCCTCACCTGGACCTGTCATAGTGGAGGGCCACATAGGTCACTCCTTTCTTCTCAGGGTCACCTCCGGGGGCCCCCCGGGGGGCCCCCTGGGGGGACCCCCCGCGGCCTTCGGCTGGGCTGGCGGCGTCGAGGGCCCCAGGGGCCCCCAGGGGCCCCTCAGGGCCCCCCTGGGGGGCCCCCTCGGGTGCCCCCTCAGGGGCCTCTTCGTTGTCTGGAAAGGCCACGATTGCGGCTTCAAATGTGGTGACCCTCACAGCGTCGCTCACGGGGGGCGCAGCATCGCTCTCGGCCTGCAGCTGCCCGCAGACGAGCGCATGCACTCTGCTGCTGCTGCTGCTGCTGCTGCTGCTGCTGCTGGCGATTCTGTAGCCGCGCAGCCGGCGGGCAAACACAAAGTCCCTGTCCTTTGCTGGCCACGGGAGGCCCACTCGCCAATAAATCAATTCTTCATATTCGGGGCCCCCCACAGGGTACACTTGGGGGCCCCTCTGGGGGCCCCCCTCTCCGGTAGGGGCCCCCTGGTTCACTTCTTCCCCCTCGCCGCCGCTGCTGCTGCTGCTGCTGCTGGGGGGAGCAGCAGCAGCTGGCGTCTGCTTGAGCTGCAGCAGCTGAATGTCCTTCACTGTGGAGTCCCAAGAGCTCCTGAGGGGCAGCGAATTTAAAGTGGAAAGATAAGCAGCAGCAGAAATGTCCGCAAAGCGGCCCCACACTGCGTACTCGTAGTCTGATTGGCCTGCAGCAGCAGCAGCAGCAGCAGCATGCGTAGACACACAGAGGAGCATTTGCAGCAGCAGCAGCAGCAGCAGCAACAGGGGACAAAAAACAGCAGACATGGAGGAGAAGCAGTTACAGGGGAGGAAGACAAAAGGGGAAAGGGGAAGAAAATCAAATAGAGACAAAAGAAGGAAAAAGAGATAAAATGGAATAAAATAAAACAAAAAAGAAACGAAAAAACAAAAAGGAGACAAAGGCACTCCAAGCACAAGAGGAGACAGAGGGCCCCAACGCGAAAACACAGGGAGACAGCTGAAAGACACAGAGGGAGACACAAGCAGCCAGCAGCAGCAACAGTAGCAGCAGCAGCAGCACGAGCAGCAGCAGCAACAACAACAGCAAAAACAACAGCGGCAGCAAGAGCAGCAGGAGCAGCAGCAGCAATGGTAGAAAATGGAGGCGAAATCAAAAGAAGGCCCAGGAATACAGAAGTGATGAAGAGAAATGAGGCGACTAAAAGAGCAGCAGCAGCAGCAGCAGCAGCAGCAGGGGGCCCCACCTCGGCGCTTTCTCCTATAGACTATACAATTCACATTTTTGGACAAAACCTCCCAGCCAGCGGGGGGCCCCTCTGGGGGCCCCTTTCGTATCTCTTCGGCTCGCCGCAGCAGATCCAGCAGCAGCTCATCCGATATTATCGGCGCCTCCGGCTGCTGCTGCTGCTGCTGCTGCTGCTGTTGCTCCTGCTGCTGGTGTTCACGGGGATCGGAGCTGCAGGGCGAGCCCTCAGTCGACTTCACAGTGCAGAGGCGGCTATCCGGGCCTTCTGCTGCAGCTGCTGATGCTGCTGCTGCTGTTGGCGCTGCTGCTGCTGCTTCTGCGGCTGCTGCTGCTGCTGCTGAGACTTCATTGACGTTCCCTACTTGCACCTGCAGAAGCAGCAGGACCAGCAGCAGCAGCATAGCGCGTTTGGAGCGACACAAGACAGCTGCTGCTGCTGAAAGCAGTCCCATTTTTGCTGTTGCTTGCTGCTGCTTGTTGATTCCAGCTGCTGCGGCTCCCTTGCCGCTGCTGCTGCCGCTGCTGCTGCTACTGCTGCTGCTCTGCGCGCATATGTGAGACCCCCCTAGTCATGGGGTGTCTGTACACCTCAAGCTCCAGCAGCTGCCTGTGGGGCCCCACAGCAAAAGAGCTGGGCCTCCTTTTGCTGCTTCTTGTGTCTCTTTGTGTCTCTTAGTCTTTTTGCTGCTGGCGGCTCTCGGGAAGCAACAGCAGCGAAGCAGCAGCAGCTTCTGCGTCTCCGAGGGCTTTTGCTTCCGTGTCTGCTGCAGCTGCCCCTTCTTCTTCAATTCCCTTTCATGTCTGCTGCTTGCTGCTGCTCTCCAGCAGCAGGAAGACAAGCCCTGGGGCAGCAGCAGCGCGGCGCAGCAGCAGCAGCAGGCCCGTGTGCGCCCGTCGAGCTGCGGCCCAACCCGCTAGGGTTTAGGGTTTAGGGTTTCGCGGCTAGGGTTTAGGGTTTGAGCAGCTGCTGCACGAGGGGCCCGCATCCAGCCAGAGGCCCCCACTGCACCACAGGGGCCCCCAAACCCCCCTTGTCTCTGGCTTGAATTGCTGCTGTTAGGCTGAAAGTCGAGATTCCAGTTGCTGCCGCTGCTGCTGTTGCTGGTGTTGCTGCAGTTCTAGCTCTTGCTGCTGCTGTGGGGCCCCACGAACGGTTTCTTGTGAACCGCGATTGTGGCTGCAGCAGCAGCAGCCGTTCTCTCTGCTGCTGCTGCTGCGATCTTAACTGGCACATGAAATTTGTTTTTTATTTCAAATATTCTGCTGCTACGGACGCCTGATCTCCTGCAGCAAGGTTTTCAGGCCCGCAGCAGCAGAAGGAGCAGCAGCAGCTGGTGCTCCTGATCAGCTGCTGCGAACAGCAAGAAATCTCTTTGAAATATTTTCCCTTGCTGCTCCATTTCTCCTTATTTGCTTCGGGGGGCCCTTGTGTGCCGTAAACTGCCTCGTGTTTTGAGCAACAGCCGCTGTTTCTCTCCAGGGACCAGCAGCAGCAGCAGCAGCAGGAGCAGCAGCAGCGGGGACAGCTGCAGCAGTTGGCGCTGCTCTACTGCTGTTGAGGCTCATGGGGACAGCAGAGTTGAAGCGTTAATAAGGGCAGCAGCAGCTTCTGCAGAGGGTTTAGGTGCTGCAGCAGCAGCACCAAGCATCTGGGCACCTAAGGCTGCAACGCGAAAGGCAGCAGCAGCAGCAACACCAGCAGCAATATGAGCTGCCGCCATAGAGGATCTGCTGCGGCTGTGAGAGGTGCAAGAAATTCATCCTGTGCACTGCTACTGCGTGACGAAAGACAATAGAGACAGCAGCAGCAACAGCCGCAGCAGCAGCAGCAACAGCGGCAGCAGCAGCAGCAGCAACAGCTGCAGCAGCAGGAGCAGCAGCAACAGCCGCAGCAGCAGCAGTAGCAGCAGCAGTTTGGAGTCTGCGCAGATCCAAATGGAGAGACAATGCAAAAACATTCCAGCGCCTCTTTTAGGTGTCTTGGAGAAACAGAGGGATAGCCCAGCACTGCAGCAGCTGCTCGAGCAGCAGGAGCAGCAGCAGCAGCAGCAGCAAGTGCCCCGTTACTTTTGCTGCTTTTTCCCTCCGCCCCCCCTTAACCGCAGGGGCCAAGGCTCCCTTGCTCAGCAGCAAGCGGCATCCACATGCACCTGCAGCAGCAGCAGCAGGAGCAGCAGCAGCAGCTGCTGCAGTGGCGCTGATGACGGCGCCACCTCCCTCCCAAGCAGAGAAAGCGGCAGCAGCAGCAGCAGCAGCAGCAGCGAAGAGATGTGCATTGCATGCACTCTTAACTATGTAGAGAGCCTCCGCCCTGCTTCGTTTTGTTCTCGTTTCTCTCCCCAGACTTGCCCCATTCACCTTCAAGACCCTGCTGCTGCTGCTGCTGCTGGAGATGACTGCAGCAGCAGCAGGTCTTGCTGCAGCAGCGCCAGCGCAGCAAGTTGCTCGTACGCCAAAGCGTATGCGCAGTACGTACAGCGCGTGCTGTGGCTGCTGCAGCAGGACTTGCAGCTGCAGGAGCCCGCCGTCCTGCAGCACTGGCTGCCGAGTAGTTTGCTGGGAGCGCCTGCGCGGCAGCTGTGCAGCAGCAGCAGCAGCAGCAGCAGCAATCGCTGCAGCAGCTGCTGCAGCTGCTGGCTGGAGTCGCCCTGCTACTTTCCGGCCCTGTTTTCGCTGCCTCCAGACACCAAGTTTCCTGCGTCTCGGGTGTACAGACAGCAGCTGCTGCACCCTTTCGATGCTGCTTCTGCTGCTGCTGCTGCTGCTCTTCGCCCCGCGCCTGGCAGCAAGTGCCTTGACCTTTGCTGCGCCCCTGGCAACAAAATGCTGCTGCTGGCTGCAGCAGTTTCGCCGAGCCCTCCGCGCGCAGCAGCAGCAGCAGCAGTGCCAGCAGCACGGACGCTTGCAGCAGCTACAGCGCCCGAAGCATCAGTAGCAGTAGCAGCAGCAGCAGCAGCAGCAAACGGGGCTGTGGTAGGCGTGGATATCAGCCCTCAGAGAATGGAGGTCTGCCGCCGCCTCCTCAGAAAAAATGGCTGCAGCAGCGGCCTGCTTGTCTTGTGTGACGGCCGCAAATTTGGAAGCACCAGCTGCTGCAGTTGCAGCAGCAGCAGCAGCAGCAGCAGCAGCGGCCAAGGCGCTCAGGGGACACCCACAGATGCAGAAGCAGCAGAAAGCAAAACAGCAAGTTCAGCACCAAGTGCAGCAACGAGCGCAGCAGCAAGTGCAGCACCAAGCGCAGCACCAAGTGCAGCAGCAAGTACAGCAACAAGTGCTGCAGCACATAGAAGCCCTGGAAAGGGGAGGCTGGCAAGGAAGAAAGAAAGGAGAAGAAAGGAGGCCCAAGAAGTTCCTTTAATCTCCTTTCTAACGAGTAGCAGCAGCGGCAACAGGAACACTACGAGCAGCAGCAGCAGCAGCAACGCAACTAGCAGCACGAGCAGCAGCAGCAGCTGCTGCAACAAGAGTGGAA
>NW_013545916.1:0-5239 GCF_000499545.2 Eimeria tenella
AATTTGCAGAAGTAGGGTTTGCTGCTTCCGCCGCTTTCTCTTTCCGCGCGCAAACCCAAAACCCTAAACCCTAAACCCTAAACCCTAAACCCTAAACCCTGGACCCGCAGAAGACAACGAGACAGAACCAAAAGCCCAGCGAACGCCAAACACATCTCATTCTAATGCAAGCAGAACAAGATGTACGCGGCTTCTAGGGTTTAGGGTTTAGGGTTTAGGATTTAGGGTTTAGGGTTTAGGGTCTAGGGTTTAGGGTTTAGAGTGTGAAGGCTCCGCCAAGTTCCCCCACCATACACAACCCGAGGCATTTCCTCCACTTCTGCTGCTTTGCTGCTGCTGCAGCCTTGCAGCTGCTGCTGCATTGCTGCTGCGTTCCTGCTGCTGCTGCTGCTGCTGCTGCTGCTGCTGCTGCCGTCCTTGAGTGCTCCTCACCGCGTACCATATGGCTGCTGCTGCTGCTGCTGCTGTTGCTGCTGCTGCTACTAGTACTAGTACTACTAGTACTGCTGCTACTACTGCTGCAGCTGCTGCTGCTTCTGTTGCATTGCTGCTCCAGCTGCTGCTGCTACTGCTGCAACTGCTGCTGCGGAAGCAGCAGCAGCAGCAGTTTATTTGGATTTAATAGAATGGTTTAAATAAAATTAAATTTATTTTTTGTTTTTTAAACATTTCTGTCTCCGTGCATGCAGCAACAAATTCTTTTGTGAAACAAATGACAAGGGAGTTTTAATAAAATTATAAATAAAATTAAAAGTAAAAATAAAAATAAAAATAAGAAATTAAAAGACTTTGCATGCATGCACGAAGCACTTGAAAGAAAAACGAAAGTATTCCATTTTGTTTTTTTCTGTTTTATTTCTTTTTTATTTCTTTTTGTATATTCTTTATTCCTTTTATTTCTCTTATTTCAATTATTTATTTATTTATTTTTATTTATTTTCATTTATTTTATTTATTTATTCATTAAAAGAACTATTGTTTCATTTTCGAAAAGGAAAAGAGTTTTGTTCGGAGAACAAAGAGAGCAAAAAAAAAAAATTTGAATTTGAAATAAATAATTAAATTAAAATTAAGTTAAAAATAAAGTTAAATTAAAAATAAAACAAAAATAAAAATAAAAATTTGAAATTAATTCTAAAAAAAGACTTCCAATTTCTACGGGTGTTGGGGTGTCTGTACACCTCAGGTAATAAATGAGATTGACGGAAATGAAATATAAATTTAAATAAATAAATTTGAATTGATTTTAATTTGAATAAATAAATTTGAATTTAAATAAATTAATTTAAGTTAAAATATATGAATTTTAATAAATGTATTTAAATGAAAGTTAACAAACTTCAAAGTTCATTAATAATAGATATTTGAAATTATCTGAAGTTTACATAATAAATAAATAATAAATAGTAAACAAATAAATAAATAAATAAATAAATCAGTAAATAAAAGGATGGAGAAAAATATAAATGCAAACAAATGAGAAAAGATAAATGAATTTAAATGAATAAATGCGAAGATGAATTTAAATAAATAAATCCAAATATAAATAAATATAAAAAATGCAAAAGGGATAAAATAAGACAGACTCAAACAGAAAAATAAATAGAAATAAATAAAATTAAAAATGGAAAATTAAAAATGTAAATTCTAAATTAATTAAAATGCGAAATTCTATCCAAATAAATGAGTAACTATAACTATTAAGAGAAGCAAAATAAATATCACAAATAAATATATTTATAAATATAATATTTACAAACTTGTAAATGTAATAAATATAGAATATTTGTATACTTGTATTTATGTTATGAGTCTTTAGATTTATTTATTTATTTTATTTCTGCTCTTTAGATTTACAATTGTTTAATTGAATTATATTATTTAAATATCTTCTATTTCTTCATTTAATTTGTATTTATTAAATTAATTTAATTGAATTATTTACTTTTCTCGGTGCATTTTCGGAAAAGTGGAAATTCGGGTGTACGTACACCTGGAGGTAGAGAAGTGCACGAAAACGCAAATTTGCAAAAAATGAATTTTTGGGATTTTTTGAATTAAATGAATTCGAAAATAAAAAAGAATTAAAAGGACTTTTGATGGAATTTAATTAATTGGTTAAATTCGGAGATAAAAAGATTTAAAATAAACTTTCCGCGATTTTACTTCGTTGAATAAATCCGGAAATAAAAAGTTTAAAATGCATTTTTTGGGGTTTTGTTTTAAACAAAGTAAATATTTAAATTAAATAATATATATTTAAATTAAATAATAAATATTTAAATTAGATAATAAATATTTAAATTAAATAATAAGTATTTAAACTAAATAAATAAATTCTCAAATTGGATTTTATTTATTTCAAATTAAAAAATTCTTTTGGCAAAAAGAAGGAAAAGCCGCCAGGTGTACATACAGCTCACAAAAGAAAACAAAGGAGAAAAATAAGAAATAAAATAAAAGTAAAAAAGTGAAAAAGAATTAAAATGAAATGAAAGAAGAAGAAGAAGAAGAAGGAATGTAAATAAAAGTAAAGGATGGAACAGAAAAGAAAATAAATATAAAATGAAAAAAAGAAAAACAAAATGGAGACAAAATAGACAATAAAAAGAAACTAAAATAAATTAATTATTTCGAATTAAATTTATTTTGTTTCAAAATTCATTCTGCTGCCTTTTGGAATCCAATGAAGACCTATTGACCACGCATAACACGGCCAATCAAGGGTTTAGGGTTTAGGGTTTAGGGTTTAGGGTTTAGGGTTTAGAGTTTAAGGTTTAGGGTTTAGGGTTTAGGGTTTAAGGTTTAGGGTTTGGGGAAGCAGAAGCATCAGGAGCGGCATCACATGCAGGTAAAGCAACGGCAGCAAACACAGCTGCAGCAGCAGCAGCAGCAGCAGCAATAACAACGACAAGCAAAGAAGCAGAAGCAGCAGCAGCAGCAGCAACGGCGACAGCAGCAGCAGTACAACCATAAAGAGGTGGAAGGTAGCGGAAGATTTCTCCAGGGGTCAGCAGCAGCAGCAGCAGCAGCAGCAGCAGCAGCAGCAGCAGCAAGCAAACAGGCCCTCCGAGCAGCGCACTGAGCACCAGATACGCACAGCTAGCTAGCCAGCTATTCTAGCTAGCTAGCTAGCTAGCTAGCTAGCCAGCTAGCCAAACAGCTAGCTAGCTAGCTAGCCACCTAATTGCATTAGCTAGCTAGAAGGCTAGCCATCTAACTAAGGCATGCGGGACTAGTTAGCCAGCTAGCTAGCTAGCTAACTAGCTAGCTAGCTAAGTCCCCCGCTTTCCAAGTATGTGGCTAGCTAGCTAGCTAGCTGGCTAGCTGGCTAGCTGGCTAGCTGGCTAGCTGGCTAGCTAGCAGGTTAGCCAGTTTTTGCTAGCTAGCTAGAGCTAGCGGGCAGCCAAGAGAGGCACAGCTGCGGGTGTTTTGCTGCTGCTGCAGAGCAGCTGGGAGAGGAGAATAAAGAGCAGCAGCTGCAGCGGCAGCTCGAAGCTGCTGCAACAGCTGCTGCTGCTGCTGCTGCTGCTGCTGCTGCGACGGCAGCAGCAGCAGCACTAAATCCCCTTGTCTTCCGCTGTCTTTCGCAAATTTTGAATTTTATTTGTTTCAATTGAATTAAATTAATTATTTGAATTGAAATATGAGGGATAGGACCCGCAGACGCAGTGCAAGCAGCAGTGAACCAGCAGCAGCAGCAGCAGCAGCAGCAGCAGCAGCAGCAAAGCAGCAGCACAGCAGCGGGCCAGCAGCAGCCGACCCGCGACACTGTGTCCGTTTTCACCTTTAATTAATTCTTTTATAAAACAAAATAGATAAATGAATAAATAAAAAAGAAATGAAGAAAACACAAGACCCTAAACCCCAGCCAGTAGTAGCTGTACATACACCCCACGGGGCAACGTAACCGCTGGTCTCCTACTCTTTTCCCTGACACAGTTGGTTGCCCCCCGCTTATTTCAAAACCCTAAATTAGGGTTTAGGGTTTAGGGTCTGGGGATTAGGGTTTGGCGTTGACACTCTGTCGCCACCGGCGCCGCCTTGCCGGCGACCCACGCCGTGGGACAGCTTGCCTTGAACTCGACGCTAGGGTTTAGGGTTTAGGGTTTATGCCAAGGGTTTAGGGCTTGAGGTGGCCATGCAGATGCTTGCTGCACAGCCCTTTCAGAGGGGGCCTTCTCGGCGAGCCAGCTGAGCAGCAACTGCAGCAGCAGCAGCTACTGCAGCGACAGCAGCAGCAGCAGCAGCAGCAGAAACAGCAGCAGCAACAAGAGGCCCCTTTCAAACGAGAGATGGATTAATGCTGGGGTTTAGGGTTTAGGGTTTAGGGGATGCCCCCGCGAGGCCTCTCCCCTTGCCAACCATCGTTGCAGCTGTCGGGCGAAGCAGCAGCAGCAGCAGCAGCAGCAGCAGACGCAGCAGCAGCAGCAGACGTTGTAGCAGACGCGGCAGCAGCAGGAGCCGCTGCAGCAGCCCCGCAGCCGGGCTCAAGTTCCCACTCATCGGAAGCAGCAGCTCGAGCAGCAGACCCAGCAGCAGCAGCACCTGCAGAAGCAGCAGCAGCAGCAGCAGCAGCAGCAGATAACGTTGCTGCTGCATGTGTGGGGCCCCTAGATCTCGCCTGCGGTGTCTTTACAGCTGGCTTTATGTCTCTCTCTCAAACCCCACATTTAATCTGGCGCTCTTCCTCAAGCCCACCCCGCTCGCAGCAGCAGCAGCAGCAGCAGCAGCAGTGTGGCTCGCCCGCGAGGCGCAGACAGTCCCCGGGGGGCCCCAGGGGCCCCCGCTGGGCAGCAAGAGCTGGGGGCCCCCTGGGTACATTTGGGGGCCCCGGAAGTGCCCCAGGGGGCCCCCCAGAGGGTCTTTTGGGGGGCCCCCAGGGGGCCCCCCTAGGGGATATTCTGGAGGCCTCTTTGGGGGCCCCCCCTCAAGGGGGCTCCCCCTGGGACTGTCAAGAGGACCCTCATGGGGGCCCCCCGGGGGGCCCCCCGCGGGTCCCCCCGGAGAGCCCCCAGGGGGGTCCTCAGGGGGGCCCCCAAGGGCCCCCATCTGAGGATGGCCTGCATGTGGGGCCTCTTGGGGGCCCTTCCCCTGTTGAAGGTCTTTTGCCGATAGAGTCCCGGGGGGCCCCTGGGGGCCCCCCTGGGGGCTCCTCCCCTGGGGGCCCCCCTGGGGGCCCCCCTGGGGGCCCTTCTGGGGACGTTTCTTCGGGGGCCCCCCCTGGGGGCCCCCCGGG
>NW_013545917.1:0-4792 GCF_000499545.2 Eimeria tenella
CTTTCGTTCTGCGTGAACGCGCCGTTGCATCCACTGCAGTGCAGACTCAACGGTGAGCAGTCGTATATCTACCACATCTGGAGCCTGCGCCGCCGCCAGTGCCGATTTTCAAGGCCACGCCACGTGCTCTTTCAATCCCAGCACAATGATATCGCAGGGGCACTACTGCCACCAGGTTTGGCACTTGCACACGGCGTGGCAACGCACGGCCATGAGGAAACGCGGCGCTTACAGTCTACACGTTAGGCTTCACAATTGTGCAGTATCTTTACTGAACTGCGCAAATTGCATGCCCAGCCAGCAGACGTAACACTGTACATTATTTCGTGCACGAAAGTGTCACAAACATGTTGTCAAGACAGCTTGTCGCATCCTTAACGCCAGTCCGATGAAACGAGGGAGACAGAAGCAAGCGTCGTTTTTTATATGAGTGGAGAAGTCACAGAGCCATCAAACGCACGCACGCAACAATGCTCCTGCCACTGCTTTCAGCGCCCAGACAACATAGAGCAATGACTCAGACTAAAACTTTGAATATGCCACAATTTTGAGCAGGTGCTAAGTGAAACGCCGCCCCGAAGAATTGCAGCATGCATACAACTGACGCACTGGCTCCTGCGTAGACAAGCCACTAGTCTGCTACTGCCGCCATGACTCTCACACCATCTTTCGTTCTGCGTGAACGCGCCGTTGCATCCACTGCAGTGCAGACTCAACGGTGAGCAGTCGTACATCTACCACATCTGGAGCCTGCGCCGCCGCCAGTGCCGATTTTCAAGGCCACGCCACGTGCTCTTTCAATCCCAGCACAATGATATCGCAGGGGCACTACTGCCACCAGGTTTGGCACTTGCACACGGCGTGGCAACGCACGGCCATGAGGAAACGCGGCGCTTACAGTGTACACGTTAGACTTCACAATTGTGCAGTATCTTTACTGAACTGCGCAAATTGCATGCCCAGCCAGCAGACGTAACACTGTACATTATTTCGTGCACGAAAGTGTCACAAACATGTTGTCAAGACAGCTTGTCGCATCCTTAACGCCAGTCCGATGAAACGAGGGAGACAGAAGCAAGCGTCGTTTTTTATATGAGTGGAGAAGTCACAGAGCCATCAAACGCACGCACGCAACAATGCTCCTGCCACTGCTTTCAGCGCCCAGACAACGTAGAGCAATGACTCAGACTAAAACTTTGAATATGCCACAATTTTGAGCAGGTGCTAAGTGAAACGCCGCCCCGAAGAATTGCAGCATGCATACAACTGACGCACTGGCTCCTGCGTAGACAAGCCACTAGTCTGCTACTGCCGCCATGACTCTCACACCATCTTTCGTTCTGCGTGAACGCGCCGTTGCATCCACTGCAGTGCAGACTCAACGGTGAGCAGTCGTATATCTACCACATCTGGAGCCTGCGCCGCCGCCAGTGCCGATTTTCAAGGCCACGCCACGTGCTCTTTCAATCCCAGCACAATGATATCGCAGGGGCACTACTGCCACCAGGTTTGGCACTTGCACACGGCGTGGCAACGCACGGCCATGAGGAAACGCGGCGCTTACAGTGTACACGTTAGACTTCACAATTGTGCAGTATCTTTACTGAACTGCGCAAATTGCATGCCCAGCCAGCAGACGTAACACTGTACATTATTTCGTGCACGAAAGTGTCACAAACATGTTGTCAAGACAGCTTGTCGCATCCTTAACGCCAGTCCGATGAAACGAGGGAGACAGAAGCAAGCGTCGTTTTTTATATGAGTGGAGAAGTCACAGAGCCATCAAACGCACGCACGCAACAATGCTCCTGCCACTGCTTTCAGCGCCCAGACAACGTAGAGCAATGACTCAGACTAAAACTTTGAATATGCCACAATTTTGAGCAGGTGCTAAGTGAAACGCCGCCCCGAAGAATTGCAGCATGCATACAACTGACGCACTGGCTCCTGCGTAGACAAGCCACTAGTCTGCTACTGCCGCCATGACTCTCACACCATCTTTCGTTCTGCGTGAACGCGCCGTTGCATCCACTGCAGTGCAGACTCAACGGTGAGCAGTCGTACATCTACCACATCTGGAGCCTGCGCCGCCGCCAGTGCCGATTTTCAAGGCCACGCCACGTGCTCTTTCAATCCCAGCACAATGATATCGCAGGGGCACTACTGCCACCAGGTTTGGCACTTGCACACGGCGTGGCAACGCACGGCCATGAGGAAACGCGGCGCTTACAGTGTACACGTTAGACTTCACAATTGTGCAGTATCTTTACTGAACTGCGCAAATTGCATGCCCAGCCAGCAGACGTAACACTGTACATTATTTCGTGCACGAAAGTGTCACAAACATGTTGTCAAGACAGCTTGTCGCATCCTTAACGCCAGTCCGATGAAACGAGGGAGACAGAAGCAAGCGTCGTTTTTTATATGAGTGGAGAAGTCACAGAGCCATCAAACGCACGCACGCAACAATGCTCCTGCCACTGCTTTCAGCGCCCAGACAACATAGAGCAATGACTCAGACTAAAACTTTGAATATGCCACAATTTTGAGCAGGTGCTAAGTGAAACGCCGCCCCGAAGAATTGCAGCATGCATACAACTGACGCACTGGCTCCTGCGTAGACAAGCCACTAGTCTGCTACTGCCGCCATGACTCTCACACCATCTTTCGTTCTGCGTGAACGCGCCGTTGCATCCACTGCAGTGCAGACTCAACGGTGAGCAGTCGTACATCTACCACATCTGGAGCCTGCGCCGCCGCCAGTGCCGATTTTCAAGGCCACGCCACGTGCTCTTTCAATCCCAGCACAATGATATCGCAGGGGCACTACTGCCACCAGGTTTGGCACTTGCACACGGCGTGGCAACGCACGGCCATGAGGAAACGCGGCGCTTACAGTGTACACGTTAGACTTCACAATTGTGCAGTATCTTTACTGAACTGCGCAAATTGCATGCCCAGCCAGCAGACGTAACACTGTACATTATTTCGTGCACGAAAGTGTCACAAACATGTTGTCAAGACAGCTTGTCGCATCCTTAACGCCAGTCCGATGAAACGAGGGAGACAGAAGCAAGCGTCGTTTTTTATATGAGTGGAGAAGTCACAGAGCCATCAAACGCACGCACGCAACAATGCTCCTGCCACTGCTTTCAGCGCCCAGACAACATAGAGCAATGACTCAGACTAAAACTTTGAATATGCCACAATTTTGAGCAGGTGCTAAGTGAAACGCCGCCCCGAAGAATTGCAGCATGCATACAACTGACGCACTGGCTCCTGCGTAGACAAGCCACTAGTCTGCTACTGCCGCCATGACTCTCACACCATCTTTCGTTCTGCGTGAACGCGCCGTTGCATCCACTGCAGTGCAGACTCAACGGTGAGCAGTCGTATATCTACCACATCTGGAGCCTGCGCCGCCGCCAGTGCCGATTTTCAAGGCCACGCCACGTGCTCTTTCAATCCCAGCACAATGATATCGCAGGGGCACTACTGCCACCAGGTTTGGCACTTGCACACGGCGTGGCAACGCACGGCCATGAGGAAACGCGGCGCTTACAGTGTACACGTTAGACTTCACAATTGTGCAGTATCTTTACTGAACTGCGCAAATTGCATGCCCAGCCAGCAGACGTAACACTGTACATTATGTCGTGCACGAAAGTGTCACAAACATGTTGTCAAGACAGCTTGTCGCATCCTTAACGCCAGTCCGATGAAACGAGGGAGACAGAAGCAAGCGTCGTTTTTTATATGAGTGGAGAAGTCACAGAGCCATCAAACGCACGCACGCAACAATGCTCCTGCCACTGCTTTCAGCGCCCAGACAACATAGAGCAATGACTCAGACTAAAACTTTGAATATGCCACAATTTTGAGCAGGTGCTAAGTGAAACGCCGCCCCGAAGAATTGCAGCATGCATACAACTGACGCACTGGCTCCTGCGTAGACAAGCCACTAGTCTGCTACTGCCGCCATGACTCTCACACCATCTTTCGTTCTGCGTGAACGCGCCGTTGCATCCACTGCAGTGCAGACTCAACGGTGAGCAGTCGTATATCTACCACATCTGGAGCCTGCGCCGCCGCCAGTGCCGATTTTCAAGGCCACGCCACGTGCTCTTTCAATCCCAGCACAATGATATCGCAGGGGCACTACTGCCACCAGGTTTGGCACTTGCACACGGCGTGGCAACGCACGGCCATGAGGAAACGCGGCGCTTACAGTCTACACGTTAGGCTTCACAATTGTGCAGTATCTTTACTGAACTGCGCAAATTGCATGCCCAGCCAGCAGACGTAACACTGTACATTATTTCGTGCACGAAAGTGTCACAAACATGTTGTCAAGACAGCTTGTCGCATCCTTAACGCCAGTCCGATGAAACGAGGGAGACAGAAGCAAGCGTCGTTTTTTATATGAGTGGAGAAGTCACAGAGCCATCAAACGCACGCACGCAACAATGCTCCTGCCACTGCTTTCAGCGCCCAGACAACGTAGAGCAATGACTCAGACTAAAACTTTGAATATGCCACAATTTTGAGCAGGTGCTAAGTGAAACGCCGCCCCGAAGAATTGCAGCATGCATACAACTGACGCACTGGCTCCTGCGTAGACAAGCCACTAGTCTGCTACTGCCGCCATGACTCTCACACCATCTTTCGTTCTGCGTGAACGCGCCGTTGCATCCACTGCAGTGCAGACTCAACGGTGAGCAGTCGTACATCTACCACATCTGGAGCCTGCGCCGCCGCCAGTGCGGATTTTCAAGGCCACGCCACGGCTTTT
>NW_013545918.1:0-4787 GCF_000499545.2 Eimeria tenella
TATATTTAGTTTTTAATTATTTTGAGAGCTGCTGTTTCTCACCTTCCTGGCCCGCCACAGAGACGGCGAAGTGCAGCAGCAAACATGCACACATCAGCAGCAGAAGCAAGCCGGAGACTGCGCCCCAGCCGAGAGCAGCGCAGCAGAAGCTGCAGCGCCCGCCGCCGCCGCTGCTGCTGCTGCTCTGCGCTGCTGCTGCTGCTGCTGCTGCTGCTGCTGCTGTGGGGCCAGCCTCCTCTTCCAACGCAACAGGCAGCACTGTGTCTACAGCTTCTCTCCAGACAGGCTGGGGGCCCCCTGCGGAAGCAGGGGCCCTCAGACCGGGGCCCTGCAGCATTGCTGCTGCTGCTGCTGCTGCTGCTGCTGCTGACGGTGGCCCGTCTGGACTCCTGGGCTGCTGCTGCAGGTGCTGCTGTTGTTGTGGCCAGTGCTGCTGCTGCTGTTGCTCTGGCTGCTTCTGCTGCAGGCTCACAACAACCTACCCCGGAAAGGAGCAGCTCGGCGCCTCATCTCTCATGCTGCTGCTGCTGTTGTAACATTTGCTGCTGCTGCTGCAGCAGCAGCAGCAGCTCCCCGTGTCTCCCGCTAAAGCGGCGGGGATGACAGTGATGCTGCTCCTAGGTAAGCACAGGGCTCCTTACACCAAGCTGTTGTTGCGGCTCTCGGTGTTGCTGCTGCTGCTGCTGCCCATTACAACAGCAGCAGCAGCAGCAGCAGCAGCAACAGCAGCAGCAGCTGTCGGCTCAGCCCCCGCGGGAAGCTCTGAATGATATTGCGGTTTGTGTTACGGCAAAATTAAAGTTAATAAACAAAGAAAAAGAGAAAATTTCAGTGCAGCAGCAGCAGCAGCAGCAGTCGCTGCTGCTGCTGCCACTGCTGCAACTTTGCGCAGGGCATTCGCGGCACTGGGGGCCCCAGGGGCTGCTGCCTCTGCTGCAGTTTTCTCTTTTGCTGCTGCAGTTAAATTGGATCTGCTGCATTTGCTACATCCTTTGAGGTGTACGTACACCCGGAAACCGGGTTGTGCAATTTTGCCTGCACAGCAACAGCAGTTGCTGCTGCTGCTGCTCCTGCTGCTCCAGGGGCCCCCGTGTCCAGCAGCAACAGTAGCAGCAGAAACAGTAGGCCTCTTGGGTGTTTTGAGTTTTTCCTGCCACAAGCGTACTGCCGAAGCCCTTTAAAGGAGCAGCAGCACTCTGCTGCTGCTGCTGCTGCTGCTGGTGTGGTCTTGCTGCAGCAGCAGCACTACCTAGAAGCGCTGAAGTGACCAGAAATAAGAGGAAGGAGCAGCAGCAGCAGATCAGCCTGCCGCAGAAGTTGCTGCTTGCCCTGGTGGCCAGGTGCAGCTGCCACAGCTAGGTGAAGGTGCAGCAGCAGCACCTGCTGCTGATGCTGCAACAGCAGGAACAACAATGCGGAACCAGCAGCAAGTTTCTTTGGCCTTACAGGCACGCAGAGCACGAAGGCCTTCTGACGACGAGACGCAGCAGCAGCAGCAGATGCTGCTGCTACAACACCAGCAGCTGCTGCAGCAGCAGCTGCTGCAGCAAAAGCATCTGCAGCAGCAGCAGCAGTCCCTCCTCTCGCGAGCAGCTGTGAGCCTGGGGATCCCCGTCGAGTCTCGCGTGGCTCCTCTTCAGGATGCAGCAGCAGCAGCAGTTGCTGCTGCTGCTGCTGCTGTGGCAGCTGCTGCTGCTGCACCCAGCGCCGGCATTACTCCAGGAGCTGCTGAGCAAGCAGCAATTGAAGCAGCAGCAACAGCAGCAGAGTACACACATCGTGTGCGCGCGAGACTTTCTGCAGGGTCTTCTGCCTCCAGCAGCAGCGACGCTCCTGCAGCAGCAGCAGCTGCTGCTGCTGCTTCTGTTGCAGCAGGCCAGGCGCTGCAGCGCCGCGCCAGCTGCAGTAGCAGCAGCAGCCGCCGCAGCAGCGCCAGCAGCACGTGGCTGCCGACTCTTCTTGCGCCCTCTGGCAGCAGCAGCAGCAGGTGTCCCTCAGATATGCACGTGAAGCACCACCCTCCCGCTGCTCCCGCTGCTGCTGCTGCTCCTCCCGCTGCTGCTGCTGCTGCTGCTGCTGCAGCTGCTGCTGCTGTAGGCTGCACTGCTGCTGCTGCTGCTGCTGACGCAGTGACTCCTTGCTGTGTGCCTTCTCTAGTGGCCCCACTGCGGCATCAGCCACCGCAGCAGCAGGCCCAGCAGCAGCTGCAGCAGCATCGTCACACACTTCAGCAGCAGCAGCAGCAGCAAGCGCTGCGGCATGGGCAGCCCTCGCTGCTGCTGCCGTATGCGGAGCCAGAGGGAACAGATGCGGAGCCAAGAGAATGGCAGCAGCAGCAGCAGCAGCACAGGGTTGCTGAGCTGCTGCAGCAGGAGCAGCAGCAAACTGAGGAGTATTCGCCGCTGCGGCAGCTGCAGCCGCAGCTAGCGAGTCTTGAAGCCGAGCTCAATCAGCTGCAGCTGCTGCAGCAGCAGCAGCAGCAACAGCAGAGGCAAGCTCACGCGTCAGGGCACGGTGGCCCAGAGCAGCAGCAGCAAGAGCAGCAGCAGCAGCAAGAGCAGCACCTGCTGCTGCCCTCACAGACCTGCAGTGATGCAGCATGCGAAGCTTGTAAACTGCTGCCAGAATTTGCTGCTGATGCCATGCAGCTGAAGCAGCAGCTGGGCTTTTTGCTGCAGCGGCTGCGCAACACCCGTACAGCACCGCATGCAGCAGCAGCAGCAGCAGCAATGCCTGCTGCAGCGACAGGACCTGCAGAAGGAGTAAGGCCCGCAGCAGCAACAGTGCCTGCAGCCGCAGCTGCACCTGCAGCAGCAGCAGCAGAGCCTGGAGCACCAGCAGCAGCAACTGCAGCAGCAGCAACTGCAGCACCAGCAACTGCAGCAGCAGCAACTGCAGCAGCAGCAACTGCAGCAGCAGCAGCATTTGCAGCTGACGCACCACGGGGATCCCCACGTGGTTTTGGGCTTGTGGGTGCAGTGCAGCAGCAGCAGGGCGAATCGCGGCAGTTGCTGCTGCAGCAACAGCAACAAGAGCAGCAGCAGCAGCAGCTCCAGCAACAGGACCAGCGGCAGCTGCTGCAGCAACAGCTAGCGCAGCAGCAGCAGCCCCAAGCGCTGCTGCATGTGGATCATCTGGGGCTTCGCCAGACAGAGTTGCAGCAGCAGCTTCAGCAGCAGCGCCAGCAGCTGCAGCAGCAGCACGAGCTGCTGCAGCAGCAACGCCAGCTGATACAGCAACAACAGCAGAAGACGGAAAAGCTGAAGCAACAAGTAGAATTGTTGCAGGGGCGGCAGCAGCAAATGCTGCAGCAGCTGCAGCAGCTGCAGCAGCTGCAACAGACTGCCCAAGAAGAAAACGCACAGCTGCAGGCAGCGCTGCTGTACTTTGTGACTGAGCACAAGCAGCAGAAGCAGCAGCTGCTGCTACTGCAGCAACAGTCTGCTGCTGCTGCAAATGCTGCTGCAGGGGTCTCGGCGGCTCGCGGCGCGAAGGGAAGCAGCAGCCACAAGCGCCAACTGCAGCAGCAGCAGCACCAGAGACAGCAGCTGCTGCTGCTGTCTCCTTCAAGCGAAGCCAGCAGCGCAGCTAGCAGCTGGGTCCCCACAGCAACAACAGCAGCAACAGCAGCATCTGAGGATCTGCTGCAGCAGCCTGTGCGGCAGCAGCAGCTGCGTCAGCAGATTGACAGCAAAAAGGCAGCAGCAAGTGCTGCTGCTGCACTAGTGAAGTCCACTCCAACACGCAGTGAAGCCAGAGCTGCTGCTGCTGCTGCTGCGCGGCACCGCCACCGCAGCAGCAGCAGCAGCAGACTAAGCGTGCCCAGCGTTTGCATATCTGATAGCGACTGATTAGGCGGAAGCAGCAGCAACAGCAGCAGCAGCATGCTGCTGCTGTGCTGCTGCAGGGAAAAGCTTTTTGTTTGAGGTGTATGTACAAGCCTTGCAGATTGTTGCTGAGGGTTTAACTTTTGTGCGCTGTAGTTGCTGCAGCAGCAGCTGCTGCAGCAGCAGTTCAGGAGCAACTGCTGCATAAAGAAGCAGAGTAGTAACAGTAGGAGCAGCAGCGGCAGCGGCTGCTGCTGCGCTGTGTAGCTGCTGCAGCTCTAGAGGTATCTGCGGCAGCGCGCCTCTCATGCTGCGGAGAGTCAGGGAGACAGAGACGCGAGCAGCAGCTGCTGCACCAGTTGCTGCAGCAGCTGCTGCAGCAGCTGCTGCACCAGAAGCACTTGCAAGTCCAGCAGCAGCCACTAATGCTGCGGTAGCAACGACAGCTGCTGCTGCTGCTGCTGGCGCAGCAGCAACGGCTGCAGCCAGGCCAGCTGTGGGCCCCGCAGCAACAGCAAGGAAGGCTGCTCTCAGTGCTCCCAGGCGCTGCAGCGGCAACGACCAGTGCAGCAGCAGCACAGCAGCAGCAGCAGCAGCAACGACAAAAATTGCAGCTCCCCTAGACCAGGCTTCTATGCGGGTTGGTATGAGGGCTGGTTTCGCCTAGCGGCAGTGTCCAGCTGTACACACAGCAGCAGCAGCAGCAGCAGCAGCGAAGCGGCAGCAGCAACAACACCAATAGCAACGAAGAGTTGGGCGGAAAGGGACTTGAATTCGTGTCATGAAATTCCATAAGACGTTTTTAAACAATAATTTCTGCTGCTGGCTATAGCAGCAGCAGCAGCAACAGCAGCAGCAGCAGCAAAGGGAGCCAAGTGTGGGTCCGGGTGGGTGTTGCTCGGGGGGGTTGGTGTTGGTGTTGCTGGTGCTGCTGCTGCTGCTGCTGCTGCTGCTGCGGGA
>NW_013545919.1:0-4790 GCF_000499545.2 Eimeria tenella
TGCTGCTGCTGCTGCTGCTGCTGCTGTAGGGCGACGCAAGCAGCTAGCTAGCCACGCCCGGCTAGCCACCGCTAGCTAGGCGTTGCTGGCTACTTGCTTTTGGCTAGCCACAGCTAGCTGGACTTCGCTAGCTCGGTACTGCCCCAACTGGCTAGCTACACTTAGCTAGCCACAGCTAGCTAGCCACAGCTAGCTGGCCACATTTAGCTAGCTGCAGGTAGCTAGCTGCATGCGCTGCAATTCGGAAAGAATGGGGCCTCTGCTGCTCTGGCTGGCGCCGCAGCTAGCTAGATAGCTAGCTAGCTAGCGAGCTGGCTAGCTAGCTAGCTGGCTAACTAGCTGGCGAGGGCCCCCACTGTGCAGCTAGCCCGCTGGCTAGCTGGCTAGTTGGCTAGCTGCCTAGCAAACTGACTGGGCAGCTAGCTAGCTAGCTAGCTGGCTAGCTAGCTGGCTAGCTGGCTAGCTAGCTAGCTGGCTAGCTAGCTAGCTAGCCACGCAACGGTTCTGGGGAAGAAGACAGACTCCTTCACTGGTGGTGTCTGTGTCGGTGTGCTGCTGCGATGAGGGGCTCCACTGCTGCGTCTGCTGCTGCTGCTTCTGCCGCTGCCGCTGCTGCTGCTGCTGCTGCTGCTGCTGCAGCGCGGCCTCCAGCTCCTTGTCTCTCCTTCGCCATCACGTAAGCCACAATTTCAGCAGAAGTGGGAGAAGCTGTGGGGCCCCTTTGTTTGCTCTTTAAAGCTGTTTCTATTTCAGCTTTCACGCTGCACTCCAGCAGCAGCTGCTGCTGCTGCTGTTGCTGCTGCTGCTGTTGCTGCTGGTCCTGCAGCTCGGTCTCTTGCTCTTCCGCCTGCTGCTGCTCGCGCCAAGAGTCCTGCCACCTTGCTGCTGCTGCTGCTGCTGCTGCTGCAGCTGCCGCAGCTTCTTGTTTGGCTGCGTCGCTCGCTCTGCGGTCCGCTCCCTCCCCGCGGCCCTCGCTGCTGCTGCTGCCGCTGCTGCTGCTGCTGCGTTTGAGGGCGCGTTTGCGGTCGCTGTCTGCATGCAGCAGCAGCAACTGCGGCAAGTACATTTCCCTGGGAAGCCAGAAGAGAGAGCTGCAGCAAAGTGCAAACAGCAGCTGGCGAACTTGCTGCAGCGGCAGCTGCCGCGGCAGCAAACCAGCAGCAAAAGAAGCAGCAAACAGCTGCGGCAGCCCCTCCAGCTGCTCCAAGCAGCAGCAGCGGGAGACTTGCTGCAGCACGCGGCCCAGCACGAACAGCTGGAGCAGCGCGTTCTGCTGGTGTACAGACACTGCAGCAGATGGCGAGAAGCAGCAGCAGCAATCCATTCCCGTCAGCGCAGCAACATGTCTGCAGCAAAACAAACAAATCATTTCCTTCATTCTTCTTTTTAGTTGCTGCTGCATTTCTTTACTTTGCTGCCCTTTACTCCATCAAAAGTTCTCCTCCAGGTGTAGATAAAGCCACAGCAGCAGCAGCAGAACCCGCGACAGCAGCAGCAGCAGCAACACAACCGCCTCAACAACAGCAGCACCACAACCTGCCTCAGCAGCAAAAGCAGCAGCAGCAGCAGCAGCAGGGCTTACGCATGCAGGTCGAGCAGCAGCGCATGCAGCGCCTCCCTAGTGAGCGCGAGCTCCACGTGCTGCGGCAGCTGCCCTCCTTGCTGCTGCTGCTGCTGCACCAGCAGCAGCAAATCTTCCACCTGCCACCCCAGTGCCCAAGCCGCTCGCTGCAGCGGACTCGCCACGCGCCAGTCTATCATGCCCTCGCTGCTGCTGCTGCTGCTGCTGTTGCAGAAGCTGCTGCTGTTGCTGCTGCTGCTGTTGCTGCTGCTGCTGCTGTCCGCTCTTGCGGCAGCAGCAACTGCTGCGCGGGCAGCACACAGAGGAGGGGCCAGAATGCGAGCAGGCTCGGCGGCTGCAGCAGCAGCAGCAGCAACAGTAGAACCCGTTGCTGCTGCTGCTGCTGCTGAAAAAGAATATCCCTCATCACTACGCGCATCTGCATGCGCCGTGTCTCCCAAACTGCAATCTGTAGAAAGCGATGCTGCTGCTTGCTGCTGCTGCTGCTGCTGCTGCAGCTGCGCCAGCAAGGGTCCCTGATGCTGCTGCTGCTGGTGGGGCTGTTGTCGCGGCTGCAGCAGCAGCAGCAGCTCCTGCTGCTGTTGCTGCTGCTGTGTCTTGGAGTAAGACTTGCCAAAGCTCTCGGAAAAAACCTGCTGCTGCTGCTGCTGCAGCTGCTGCTGCTGTTGGTGTCTCTGCTTCACACAAATCCCGTCTTGCTGCTCCGCCTCCTTCCTCGCCCTCACTGCTTGCAGATAAGCGTTCCTGCAGCCACCCAAACCCTAAACCCCAAACCCTAAACCCTAAACCCTAAACCCTAAACCCTAACCTGAATCCGTGCTTTTTGACGGTGAAGTAGCGGCGAACGCGTTTGCCCTTGATGTGCCAGCTGGCAGCCCAGGCTTTATAATCCCTAAACCCTAAACCCTAAACCCTAAACCCCAAACCCTAAACCCTAAACCCTAAACCCTAAACCCTAAACCCTAACCTGAATCCGTGCTTTTTGACGGTGAAGTAGCGGCGAACGCGTTTGCCCTTGATGTGCCAGCTGGCGGCCCAGGCTTTATAATCCCTAAACCCTAAACCCTAAACCCTAAACCCCAAACCCTAAACCCTAAACCCTAAACCCTAAACCCTAAACCCTAACCTGAATCCGTGCTTTTTGACGGTGAAGTAGCGGCGAACGCGTTTGCCCTTGATGTGCCAGCTGGCAGCCCAGGCTTTATAATCCCTAAACCCTAAACCCTAAACCCTAAACCCCAAACCCTAAACCCTAAACCCTAAACCCTAAACCCTAACCTGAATCCGTGCTTTTTGACGGTGAAGTAGCGGCGAACGCGTTTGCCCTTGATGTGCCAGCTGGCAGCCCAGGCTTTATAATTTCCATCTCTTTTATAATAAACTCCTCCGATTTTTGGAAGTTCTCTTCCCCCGGGATCGTCTCCGGGATCGGGATCGCCTCCGGGATCGTCTCCCAACTCCTCCCCCTCCGCCCCACACTCCTCCTCCCCCCGCTCCGACTCCCCCCCTGCTGCTGCTGCTGCTGCTGCTGCTGCGGGGGTCACTGGATCCCCGGCAGCAGCATCTGCTGCGCCTGCTGCAGCACGCGGCCGCCGCTCCATAAGGGCCCTGCAGCACAACAGCAGCAAACGAGACGCCCCTGCTTTTCTGAGAAACTCCAACCAGCAGCAGCAGTAGCAGCAGCAGTAGCGGCAACAGCAGCAGCAGCAGCAGCAGCAGCAGCAGCAGCAGAGGGAACGGGTACCTGGAGGCGGCATCATCTTTCCCTGCAGCTGCAGCATGGGCTCGCTCCTGCGTTGCTGCAGGGCTGGCTGCTGCTTCCTTGCCGCCGCCTGCAGCAGCAGCAGCAGCAGCAGCAGCGCTGCTCTTGCTCTGGTGCTTCCCCAACTCCTCAGCAGCAACAGCCCAAGCAACAGCAGCATCAACTCCCTGCAGCAGCAGCTGCAGCCGCCGCTCCATTGCAGCAAGTTGTGCTGCAGGAGAAGCAGAAGGGGCCATTGAAGCAAAAGTGTTTGCAACCCTCACGGGGGCCCCCCCGAGGGGCCCCTGTACCCTGTGGGGCCCCACAGGGGGGCCCCCCGGGCCCACGGGGGCCCCCCCGGGGGCCCCCCCAGGGGATGCCCCTCTGCGGGGCCCCAGGAGCGGCGGAGCGAGGTCCCCCTGGTCTGCCGGCGCTGCTGCTGCTGCTGCTGGAGGCGCTGCTGCAGCTGCTGCCGTTGCTGCTGCTGCTGCTCCTGCAGCAGCAAAACGATCGACGAGGTCTCTGTCGAAAACTTGAAAAAGAGATAAAGGAAGGGGAGAAGAACGGACAAGAGAAACAGCTTTTTGTCTTGCTGCTTCGAAGCCGTCTTCGCCCACGGGAAAGTGGCGAATGCCCACGCGGTACCTGCTGCTGCTGCTGCTGCTGCTGCTGCTGCTGCTGCTGCTGCTGGAACAACCCACTGACTCCAGGTAATAAGCCACCCAGCACCGCCCGTGCTCGTTCCGCTGGTATGTCACACCCAACACCTCCTCCAGCTCCTGCACACAAACCCTAAACCCTAAACCCTAAACCCTAGACCCCAAACCCTAAACCCTAAACCCTAAACCCTAGACCCTACACTCAAGACGTGGGCACGAAGGCACTTTCGGAATGGACGAGCACGTGCTGCGCTCCCTGGCCCTAGAAACTGAACCCCAAACCCTAAACCCTAAACCCTAAACCCTAAACCCTAAACCCTCACGGGGATGAAGGGGTAGTTGGTGGGTTCTTCTTCCACCTTTTCCGCGTCTCTGCGGATGCAAACCGCCAACCTCCAGGCCCTCCTAAACCCTAATCGTTTGACTGGAAACCACTCGCGGTGTTTCTTCTGCCGCGCGTGCCACTGACTGATCCAGTACAAACCCTTGCGGTCGAAGCAAACCCCTGCAGCAGCAGCAGCAGCAGCAGCAGCGGCGGCGGTGAGGAAGCAGCAGCAGCAGCGGAGGCGAGGTCGGGCTGCGAGAGCAGCAGCAGCACGTGCGCTAGCAGCGGCAGGGGCTGGGGAGGCAGCAGCAGCAGCAGCGGCAGCAGGGAACCTGGAAGCGGCAGCAGCCAGCAGCAGCAGCAGCAGCAGCAGCAGCAGCAGCAGCTGGAAGCAGCAGCAGCAGCAGCAGCAAACAGCCGAGAAGCAACTAAACACAAGTAAGAAGCGGAAAAAAAAGGAGAAAAAAGAAAACGCAGAGGGAA
>NW_013545920.1:0-4772 GCF_000499545.2 Eimeria tenella
CAGGGGGCCCCTGCCAGCGACAACGAACTCTGTGCTTTCATCTGAGACGAGGGACTTGCAGCCGGTGAAGAGGGACATGGGAGCAGAAACCCTAAACCCTGAACCCTAAACCCTAGTTTGGCGGTTTGGAGAAGGGCGGCGGTCCCACGAGAAGGAGCCCCGCGAGGGCCGACAGAGGCAGAAACTCAGCAGCGTTGAGCTGCAGGGGCCTCTGTCTAGGGTTTAGGGTTTAGGGTTTAGGGTTTGGGGCCCAGGGTTCAGGGTTTGGGAAGTTCGGGATGAGTCTCAGGCCGCCTGCAAGCGGGTCGCGTTCGGCTCTGCGGAGGCCTTCTTTTGTTGAAATTAATTGCTTAACATTAAATAATGAATAAAATCAATTAAATAAAACTTTAAAAATCAAAAATAAGATTAATTTGGCGCCTCCAGAGGCGGCGGCCGCCACCGCGGACGACTGCGACGAAGGCAGCAGTTGAGGTGTATGTACACCTCAGCAGTCAAAACGGCGCAAAGCTGAAATTAACTCGCTTTTCTTCTGCCACATTTAAATTAAATTTATTTTTAATTTTATTTCTTCAATTTTCGCCGCTTTTGGCTTTCCGAGACGAAGAGAATGAGCCGGCAGCAGCAAATCTGCGAGCTGTCTGTACACCTGAGCAGCCCGGCCACAACAGCAGCTTCTACAAAATGAATTGGCATTTCTTTTAATTCTTAATTTGTTTTAAAAATACTATTAAGGCAACGGCAGCAGCGAAAGGAATAAGAGCCGTCGGCCGCCGCGCCGAAACCCCAGCCAAACCCTAAACCCTAAACCCTCAACCGACACAACTGGCTAGCTTTCTGAAGCTCTGACCCTAAACCCTAGCAGCAAAGGCAGCAAACTGCTGCAGCCGCAGCAAGAGTCCTAAGGAAACAGGGAGATAACGCAAACCCTCAGCCGCCGCAGCATCAGTGTTTAGGGTTTAGGGTTTACGCGTAAAGCAGAGGGCTGTTTGCTGCAGTGAAGCAGCAAATGCCTCTCGGCGTTTGCTGCTGCTGGCAGGAAGAAAACTAATGGCTGCGAGCGTTGCAGCGGCAAGCAGCCACAAGTCAGCCGTTGCTGCTGCTGCTGCTGCTGCAGCTGCAGCAGCTGCTGCAGCAGCTGCTGCTGCTGCTGCAGTTGCTGCTGCCGCTGCGGAGCTAGCGTGGGGCGGCTTCTGCTGCCGCAGCACATGGCGGTGGAAGCAGCTAGAGGGAGATACTTGCGGGCCTGCTGCAGAGGAAGCCAAGGGAGCAGCAGCAGCTTGAGGCAGAGCTCATTAGCTGCTGCTGCTTCTGCTGCTGCTGCTGCTGTCAAGCTGCGCTCAAATTTCAGCCGCCGCCGGATGGCTTAAGCAGAATCGGACGTAACAGCAAAACTACTCTGCCAGCTAGCCAGCTAGCTAGCTGGCTAGCTAGCTAGCCAGCTATCCAGCTAGCTAATCAGCTAGCCAGCTAGCTTATCAGCCAACCAGCCAGTTAGCTAACAAGCCAGTCAGCTAGCCTGTCAGCTAGCCAGCTAGCTAGCCAACTAGCTAGCCAATTGGCTAGCCAGCTAGCTAGCCAGCTAGCTAGCTAGCTAAAATGATTTATGGAGGCGTACGGAGGTGCAGGAGTCCCAGTGTTCGAGTCAACCACACTCCGCTGCAACTGCTGCCGCTGTTGCCGCTGCTGCTGCTGCTGCTGCTGTTGCTGCTGCCGTTGCTGCTGCTGTTGTTGCCCCAGCTGGCTTCGGGCCAAGCAACTCAAAGAGTTAAGAAGATGATAAAAGGAATTAAAATAAATCAAAAGAATTAAAATAAATTAAAACAAAATAAATCAAAATAAATTAAAACAAACATAAACAAAATTTAAAATTAATTAAAATCAATTAACTAGAAGAGATTAAAAGGACCCGAATGAGAATAAAAGGACTTGAAGAGATTTAAAGAAAGACTTCATTGTCTGGATGCAGCGAGAAGAGCTGCTGCTGCTGTTGCTGTCTGTGCTGCTGCTGCTGCTGCTGCTGCTTACGCTGCTGCTTGTGCTGCTGTTGCTGAAGACATCAGCATGCAACAGCGACAGTTTTGCTGCAGCGGCAACCTCTGCTACTGCAGCACTACCCCAGCCCCAGGGTTTGGACAAGGGCAATTTGCTGCTGCTGCTGCTGCTGCTGCTGCTGCTGTTACTGCTGCAGCAGCAGGCGAAATGTTCGTAGGCAAAAGCAAAGACGCCCAGCTTGCTAACTTCTGCCGCGGTACACTCCCAGTTGCTGCAGGAAAGCAGCGGCTGCAGCAGCAGCAGCAGCCGATGTGCTGCTGCAGCAAATCACAATGCCTGCTGCGGGCTGCAAAGGCTCTGCTGCAGCGCTGCTGCCGTCTCTAAATTCGTTTAGCTAAATAGAGCTCTGAAAAGAGTCCACTGCTGCTGCTGCTACGGCTACTGCTGCTGCTGCTGCTGCTGCTGCAGTGCCGTGCCGGCAGTCCGCATTAGCAGCAACAGCAGCAGCTACTGCTGCTGCAGCAGCACGCCTAGGGGAGGCGCAGCAGGATAAGTTCGTTCAAAAGTGACAAAAAAGAAAAAGAAAATTAAAAGAAGCCGACAGGGGGCCCTTCACATTCCCCGCAGACAGTACTGCTGCTGCTGCTGCTGCTGCTGCAGCTGCTTCTGCTGCGCGATTACTGCTGCTGCTGCGCTGGCGCTGCAGTGACGCTGCTGCTGGTTGCCCTGCACCGCAGGCGCAGCAGCAGCAGAGGCGCAGCAGCAAAACGGGCGCCGCGTCCGCTGCAGCAAAACAGCAGCAGCAGCAGCAGCAGCAGCACGACAGGAGCAGCAGCAGCAGCAAGACAGGAGCAGCAGGCGCAGGTTCACTCCCTGAGTCTGAGGAGCTTGTTGCTGTTGCCCTCGCACTGGCAGCAGCGGAGGCCGCAGCCAGTGCACCTTTTGCTGCTGCTGAGGACTTTTGCTGCTGCGTCGGGCTCCTCAGCAGCAGCAACAATTGGGCGTGGGGCCGTTTTTGCATAAGCTCTGGAAATAAAAGTGGAAGTCCAGGTGAGTTTGCTGCTGCTGTCGACTCCCTTGAGGAACGTGTCTTGGTCGGTGGCGCCGGGGACCTGCTGCTGCTGCTGCTGCTGCTGCTGCTGCTGCTGCTGCGGGGTGGGCACGAGGCGCAGCTGCTGCAGCAGCTGCAGGCTGCGGCTGCTGGCAGCACCTGGCTGCCCCCCGCTGCCCAGCTTGCTGGGGACTGGAGGAAGTTTTGTCTTTTGAGTTTCTTCAAATTGTTTTTCTTTTTCTTTTAATTTAATTCTTTTCCGAACAAGTCTGCCATCTGCTGTTTCCACGTAGCCCTCGGGCAGCGCGTCGCCCGCGAAGATGTTTTGCTGCAGCTGCTGCAGCAGCAGCTGCTGCTGCTCGTGCTCCTCCCGCTCCTGCTGCCGCCGCGAGGCCTTTGCTGCTGCTGCTGCTGCTGCTGCGGGGCCCGCCACCAGCCGCGCGCAGCCCTTCGCGCCCGCAGCAGCAGCGGGGGCCGCAGCAGCAGCAGCAGCAGCAGCGCGCGAGAAGCAAACGCGCAGCCGCCCGTCGGAGCAGCAGCAAACCAAATCTCCCGTGTCTGCATGCCACTGAATTGCTGTTGGTGCTGCTGCTGCGAAGCTAACAGCAAAAGCAGGCTTCCCCGTTTTGCTGCAGTACCCCCGCAGCTCCCCACAGAACGCGGGCCCGCGCCGCCGCCCCTCCTGCTGCTGCTGCTGCTGCTGCTGCTGCTGCTGCTGCGTGGCCGTGCACACGAAGCGGCCGCAGGGAGACACAGCCACTCCTTGCTGCGGAAATGCTGTTGGCAAGTTTGGAATTCGAAAAACTTCTTTTGAAAAGTTTCGAAGATCGAAAAGACAAAAAGACCCATCAAGTCCTCGGGTGTACAGACACCTGCCGTCAGCAGCAAACGCCATCGCAGCAACCCCACACTCGGTGTCTCGGGGGGCCTCGGCCATGCCCATGAAGCGGCCGCGCCGCTGCTGCTGCTGCTGCTGCTGCTGCTGCAGCAGGCGGGCGGGGGGGTGCGCGAGGCGCAGGATGAGGTCGGGTTTGCTGCTGCTGCTGCGGGCGGCGCCCGCTGCTGCTGCGCCCCACAGCTGCAGCGAGCCGTCGCTGCAGCCGGCGAGGACGGCCGTTGCTGCTGCTGCTGCAGGCGTGTAGAGGCAGCAGCAGCAAACGCATGCGTTGCTGCAGGCCCCCCTGCTGTCCAGCGCCTTCAAGCAGCAAACAGCAGCTAAGGACTGGTCTATCCCGTGGGGGGCCCCCTGCAAGTCCCACAGCCTGCATGTTGCATCTGCTGCTGCAGTCAGGAAGCAGTTTGCTGCAGCAGGATGGAAGCAAATGTCGCGGACTGCATGCGTGTGGCCCTTCGTGCTGCAGGGGTCTCGGATGTACTGGTCGCCGCGCGTGGTTTGCTGCAGCAGCAAACCCTCGCTGCTCAGCAGGTAGCAGCAGCTCTCCCCGCTGCTCACCCCCAGCAGCCCCCTGCTGCTGCTGCTGCTGCCGAACGCCAAGCAGCAAATCCGCTGCCGCTCCTTCACACTCACGGACTTGTAAAACTCCAGACTCCGCAGACTCCCCGCAGAGTTCAAGTCGAACAGCCGCACCACTCCGTCCGCGGCCCCGCTCGCCTGCAGCAGCAGCAGCAGCAGCAGCAGCAGCAGCAGCAGCAGCAGCAGCGGCGGCGGCGGCGGCGGCGGTGAAAACGGCGTGTTCAGAGCTGCGCTGCAGCGGGCGGCAGACGC
>NW_013545921.1:0-4819 GCF_000499545.2 Eimeria tenella
GGCCGTCAAGACGTTTTCGATAGACAAGAATTGCTCGGTGAATATTTCGCTCCTCCATGCGTTCTGTCAGCCTAAACCACAAACCCTAAACCCTAAACCCTAAACCCTAAACCCTAAACCCTAAACCCTGAAGCATAAACCCTGCGGCGAGCACCAGCTGCTTGGCCAGCCTCCATGCCTAGGCCCCACGACCCCACCCGCAAACCCCAAACCCTAAACCCCAAACCCTAAACCCTAAACCCTAAACCCTAAACCCTAAACCCTAAACCCTCACTCTCGAATGGGCTTGACTCCTGTCTTCTTGGTTTCATCTGCAAAGTAGACAATTAGCTTCGCCTCAGGGTCTGCTTTGTGGGAAGCAATCAGCAGCATGCGCGAACGCCTGCAGCAGCAGCAGCAGCAGCAACAGCAAGGGCAGCAGCAGCAGCAGCAAGAGCAGCAGCAGCAGCAGCAAGAGCAGCAGCACAGCAGGAGAGAAGTGCAGGGATAAGCAGTGAGGCCTTTAAATGGTCTCTGTGAGCAGCTAGGGTTTGGGGAGAGACAAGGCCTGGAAGGAGGGAGAGGCTGCAGCAGCAGGGTTTAGGGTTTAGGGTTTAGGGTTTGGAGCTGTTGGCTGGTTAGCACTGTGCGTCGAGGGTTTCGGCAGTTGGCTGGTGCTGCTCCTGCTGCACCCGAGCAGCAGCAGCGCGCCTGCAGCCTCAAACCCGCATTCAGGGTTTAGGGTTTAGGGTTTAGGGTTTAGGGTTTAGGGTTTACGACTGTTCGTTTTCGTTGAAGCGCTGCGCAAACTCTGCAAACCCTTCCGCCATTTCTTGGGCTGGCAGCAAATAGCCGCGGTCAGTTAAGATCTCGCAGCAGGTGCGGCGGGCCCTGAAGAGGCGCCGGATGCTAGACTCCATTTTAGGGTTTAGGGTTTAGGGTTTAGGGTTTGGGGTCTGGGGTTTAGGGTTTGGGGTCTGGGGTTTGGGGTTTGGGGGGTGGGCGGGGTGGGCTTTTGCGGGTTGGTTTGGCGCTTGTGCTTGCTTGCCGCTTGCTTCCTCAGCGTCTAGGGTTTAGGGTTTAGGGTTTAGGGTTTAGGGTTTAGGGCTTAGGGTTTAGGGTTTTTCGCAGTTTTGGGGGGGAGGCGAAGATGAGGGGTTTTGCTGCTGGCGGAGACACCCCAGCCCCCGGTACATACACCCTAGCGTCTACTGTGGGGCAAGGAATTAAGTGAGTTTTATTTTATTTTATTTTTATTTATTTTTATTTTAATTTATTTTAATTTTCTTTCCTTCATTTGTTTATTTATTTATTGTTTATTTGTTTCCTATTTGTTTGCTTTTATTTGGTTCTTTTATTTCGATTCTTTTGACTATTTATTTATCTAATTCTTTTTTCTAATTTTTGACTATTCATTTATTAATTACTTTAATTTTTATTTTTTATTTATTTACATTTTAAATCCTTTCTATTTTTATTGATTTATTTTTATTTAATTCATTTTATGTCTTTGCTTTTATTTATTTATTTTCATTTACTTGTTTTTATTCAATTACCGTTACTTCATTCTTTTTATTCAATTCTCTTTATTTAGTCCTTTTAATTTTAATTCTATTTATTTATTTCTTTCTTATTTACATCTTTCCTTATTTCCTTTTAACTTTTTCTTTTTTATTTATTTCTTTTTATTTGTTTTTCTTAAATTTAATTTTTCTTTATTTAGCTTTTTGTTCAATTCCTTTCAATTTTATTTGTCCCTTTTAATTGTCTCTTTTTAATTTTAATTGTTTATTTTTCCTTCTAATTTTACTTATCCCTTTTTAATTATAATTTTCTCCTTTTTATTTTAATTATTTCTTTTTACTCTTAATTGTTCATTTGAATTGTTTTTTTTATTCAATTGACTCTTTTTATTTTCAATTATCTCTTTTTAATTTAATTGTCTTTTTTTAATTTTAGTCGTTTTCTTCTGTTTGTAAGCTGTCTCCTTCCAATTGTCTCTTTTTGTTTTTTTATTTTTTTTCTTTTTCAATTTTTAATTGTCTCTTTTTTCTTTTTAAGATCTTTTAATTATTTCTCTTGACTTTTAAAATCTCCTCTTTTCACTTTTTAATTATCTCATTTTACTTACCTTTTCTGTTTTTAATCAAGTGCTGTCTTCAAAATTCAGGGTTTAGGCTTTAGGGTTTAGGTTTTAGGGTTTAGGGTTTAGGGTTTAGGGTTTGAGGTGTACGTACACCTCAGGTACTCCATTGGGGGCGGCGGGGCCCGAGGGGGCCTCGCGAGGCCCTCAGACACTCCAGGTAAAAAAGAGAAAATAAAAGTTTTTATTTATTTTAAATGCCATTTTTTAAATTAATAGTGCCATTTGAGCCAGTGCGTCAAGCGGTGGAATTGCTCTGCTGCTGCTGCTGCTGCTGCTGCTGCAGCGCTGCTGCTGCTACTACTGCTGCTAGTACTACTATTGCTGCTGCTGCTGCTGCTGCTGCCGCTACCACACTGCCACTGCTGTTGCTGCCACTGCTGCCACTACACTACTACTGCTGCTACGGCTGCTACTGCTACTGCTGCTGCTGCTGCTGCTGCTGCTGCTGCTGCTGCTGCTGCTGCAGGCCCGTGCACTTACGCGCCAGTGCTGAGCAGCGGGGCCCCCAAATGGACTTTTGGGTCTTCGGCTCGAGGAGGTGTGGGGCCCCACAGCTTCACACCGGGGCCCGGTGCGTCTGCGCAAAACGCATGCAAAACGCATGCAAAGCGCATGCAAAACGCATGCAAAACGCATGCAAAACGCATGCAGGGCTGTTTTGGATTCTTTTGGGGTTTCTTGTTGCTTTTAAATGCAATTTTTAAAAAGGGAAATAATGAAAGTCCAAATGCAAAAGAAATTTAATTAATTAATTAATTAATGTACTTATATATTTATAGATATAGGTATATTTATTATTTATTTATTTATTTATTTATTTATTTATTTATTTATTTATTTGTTTATTAATTTGTTTATTTAGGAACTTATAACCCCAACGCCATCAGAGAAACCCACGGATGGACAATGGCTGGCAGACACGGCGCGGCTTCAGGGTAACAAACCCTAAACCCTAAACCCTAAACCCTAAACCCTAAACCCTAGGCCCTAAACCTTAAACCCTAGATCCTGAACCCTGAATCCCAAACTCGAACCCTAGACTTAGAAGGGTAAACGCCTAACCGTGAATTCTAAACTTAAAACCCTAAACCCCAAACCCTAAACCCTAGGTCTACAACTCTCAACCTTGAACCCCAAACCCTAAACCCTAAACCCTAAACAGTGAAGCGTGTCCCTTGAGCCTAATTCTTTGAGGTCTAAATGGACATCTCCAAAAGGAAGATTCTTTGCTCTATCTCGCCGAATGGCTAAGGGTTTAGAGCTCCGCAATTAGGGTTTAGGGTTTAGGGTTTAGGGTTTAGGGTTTGGGGGTTTTGTTGTTTCAGGGGTAATAAACTCATGGCCGAAAACGACAAGATTGGAACGACTTATTCTACCTTTGGGTTTTGAGGTAAAGAGAAAAAAGAATTAAAAATAAAATAAAATAAAATGAAATAAAATAAAATAGATTAAATCAAATTAAATTGAATTAAATTAAATTAAATTGAATTAAATTAAATTAAATTGAATTAAATTTGAGGGAGAGAGCTGTCTGTACACCCCAGCTGCTGCAGTTTAGTCTCCAAATGCAATTTCACTAAAAGACCCTAAACCCTAAACCCTAAACCCTAAACCCTAAACCCTAGTTCCTAGTGCCTCGTTTGCTCGCGGTCCCAGCAGCTAAGAGCTCCCATTCTCAGCAGCAGCAGCAGCAGCAGCAACAGTAGCAGCGGCAGCAGCAGAAGCAGAAGCAACAGCAGAAGCAGCAGCAGCAGAAACAGCAGCAGCAGAGGCAGCAGCAGCAGCAGCAGCACAAGCAGCAGCAGCAGCGGCGGGCTTAAGAAACAGTGACTGGCGGGTATAGAGAGCCAGGCGCAGATACGAGAGGCTTAGGGTTTAGGGTTTAGGGTTTAGGGTTTAGGGTTATTGTGCTGCAGGTTGCAGCTGGAGTCAAGGAGACAAAAAGACAAAAGCGAAGAGACAAAAGGAGACAAAAAAAAGAAAAAAAATAAAAATAAAAACAAAAAGAGACAAATATAAAAAACAAAAAAAGACAAATATAAAAAACAAAAAGAGACAAATGAAAAAATTGAAAGAAATAAAATAAAATAAAAAGAGACAAAAGGAGAAAAATTGAAGTAATAAAAAAAGAGACAGAGAGAGAAACAATTAGACAAAAGGAGATTCGAGGCAAACATCAAAAAAAAACAGCAGCAGCAGCAGCAGCAGCTGCTGCTGCTGCTGCTGCTGCTGCTGCAGTTGAATCTGGAAGAGACAGCAGAAAAAGCATCACGAAATGAGTTAAAGCGTAACCTCCAAACAGGACCCGGTCTAGCAGCAGCAGCAGCAGCTGCTGCTGCTGCTGATGCTGCTGCTGCAGTTGCGAGAGAGAAGCAGCAGCAGCACTAAAGTGTCTCCTCTAGAAAGCTCTGTCCCCTTTTTGTCTCCTTTCTAGCTGCCAGCTTTAAACTGATTTGTGTCTTTTTGTTTTGAACAAAATTATTTCCAATTAAAATTATTTGAATCTAAATTTCTGTCTCCTGCTGCTGCTGCTGCTGCTGCTGCGGTGTACGTACACCTCAGCTGTATGTACACCTGTCTCCTCCACCCCACAAAAGGAAAAATTAAAAATGCACATTTCGCAGTTTGTCTTTGCTGCAAGAACAGCAGTGAGCCCAAAGGCATTTCGTGCTGCTGCTGCTGCTGCTGCTGCTG
>NW_013545922.1:0-5497 GCF_000499545.2 Eimeria tenella
TCCTGGGAGGGGCAGCAACGGACTTGTCGGTGAAGAAGCTGCACTGGAAACGGAGCAGAAGCTGCTGGTGCAGCAGCTGCTGCTGGAAGTGCTCTTAGACGCATTTGAGGCATGGGGCTCTGCTGCTGCTGCGTGGGATTCGCAACAGCAGCAGCAGCAGCAGACGTCCTTGGAGAGAAACCTTTCTTCGCAAAACCCTGCAGCAGCAGCAGCAGCAGCACCAGCAGCTGCTGCAGCAGCAGAATCAACGACAGCCACGGCAACAACGATTCATCTGCTGCCGCACTTAGCCGCCCTCGCAGACCTGCTAGTTGCTGCTGCTTCTTGGGGCCCATTTTTGCATGCGCTGCCGCTGCGAAAGGGAGCTGTGGGGTTTGTTGCAGCAGTAACAGCACAAATGCTGGCTGGGGGCCCCCCTGGTGCAGCAGCAGTTCAAGAAGCAGCTTTGAAGGGAGGCTACACAGCAATTGTGCTCGCAGACCTTCTGCACGAGGCCACCATAGAGCAGCCTGCTGCTCCCCCTGCTGCTGCTGCTGCTGCTGCTGCTGCTAACTGCGTGGAGACTCGGCGGGGCGATCTTTTTGCTGCTGTGGCGCTCTGCAACGAAGGCTTAAACGCCCTTATTGCTTCTTCTTTTCCTCTATCTTTTGCTGATTTGCAGAACCTGCAGCTGCAGCAGGAAGAAGCAGAGAGGTGCGCGCTGCTGCTGCACGCGCTGCTGCAGTGCTTCCTCAGAGCTTTCACTGCAGCAGCAGAATGGGAAGAGACGCAGCTCGCGGCAGCTGCTGCTGCCTCCGGGGGGCCTTCGTCTCCTGGAGCCCTGCCGCAGCAGGAGCAGCAGCAGCAGCAGCAACGGCAACAGCAGCAGCAAGGCGCAGGGGCCCCTCCCGCGCACGGGGGCCCCTTCGGCGCATCAACTGCAGCAGCAGCAGCAGGAAGTGCGGACAGCATCCCGGAACTGTTTGCTGCTAGGGACCGCCGTCGCCTGCATGCGCTTTCTCTTTGTCTGCAGCACTTGCATGATTTGTTTCGAGAAGAAGTCAGTGGCATTTTAAAAGAATTCAAAAACTTTACTTGCTGCCTCATCAGCTGCTGCGCACAAAAACGCTGCCCCCGCCTCCGCATCTTCTTGCTGTCGCACTGCTTCTCGCTGCTGCTGGCAGACGCAGCAGCCTGCAGGCCCCAGGGGTCCCCGGGGGGCCCTCCGGGGCCCTTAGGGGCCCCCTGGGGCCCCTGGGGGCCCTCTCAGGGCTACCCCGGGGCTTGCATGCAGCAGCCCGTGGGCCGGGGGCCCCTAGGGCCCCCCCCACTGGAGTCTCTCAGGCGCCGTCGGCTGCTGGGGCCCTCACTAGTTGAGTGCCTCGCGGCGCCGCTGCTGTTTGCTGCAGGCAGGGAAGAAGCAGCAGCATCAGCAGCAGCAGCAGCAGCATCTGCTGCTGCTGACGACGAGGGGACGCGCTTCCTCTGCAGCGCCTGGTGTCTCCTTTGGGATCGTCTGCTCCCGCTAGCTTCTCCTCCGTGGGAACTTTTCCTCTTCGGGCTGGGACCCACAGCTGCTGCTGCTGCGGCTGCTGCTGCAGACAGAGTCTTGGGGCTGGGAGTTTGTCAGCTGCAGGTCTTTGCTGCTGCCTGCGCCCTTCTGGAGGCTCTTTTTGCAGTGACGCCGCTGGCCGTGCTGCGGGAAAGAGTAGTTCCTCTCATCCAGCAGCAGCAGCAGCAGCAACAGCAACGGCAGCAGCTTGGCAGCTTCTCCTTGCCCGCGGCCGCTGCAGCCCCACAAGCTGCTGCTGCTGCTGCTGCTGCTGCTGCTGCCCGCAGCACACGCACAACTGTGACACGGGAGGCCATCGCAAGCCTCTCTGCTGCTTTGCGGACTCTCTTAGCTGCGCCCTTTTCTCGAAGGCCCGTCGAGGGTTTCTGGGGCTTGCCAGTAGCTGGGAGCAACGCAGCAGCCACGGGGTCCCGCACTGCTGCTCCTGCTGCTGCTGCTGCGCCTGCTGCTGCTGCTGCGTCGTGGCTGGGGGAACTGTACGACTCGTGGCTGCGGCGCAGCCGCGTGGGCGCCTACAGCTGCCTCAGCGCAGCTGTCTGCAGCACCCAAACAAATCCTTCTTTATACTTTTCTCTTTTGTCTGGAGAAGCTGCCCAGCTGCTGCTGCTGCTGGACCCAGAGCTGCTGCACTACGCGCAGCAGATGCGCGAGCAGGCGGACGCCGCGCTGCCCTTGTGGGGCCCCCGGCGGGCTTCCGAGGGGGCCCCTCAGGAAGCCTCCGAGGGGGTCCCCCAGGGGGCCCCCGAGGGGGCCCGCCGGGGGCCCCTCCAGGGGCAGTTTCTGGGTGCATCGTCTCTGGTTGCCGCTGCTGCTGGGAGGGGCTGGCAGCAGCAGGAAGAGGGGCTGGAGGGTACTGGGGGGCCCCCGGGGGCCCCACTAGCCCTGGGCGAGTCCACTTTAAGTTTGGTGGAAGCAGCAAAATCATTCTCCAGCAGGTTCCTCAGTGCCTCCCAAGGCCTTTCTTTGGGGGCCCCGGGGGCCCTCCAGCAGGGGCTGCTGCTGCTGTCGCAGTCTGCGAGGCCGCCTGGGAGAGTGAGGGGCGCCAGCGCGCGGCAGCAGCAGCAGCAGCAGCAGCTGCTGCTGCTGCATGCAGCCACCCAGACTCTGGGGCCTCACAGCCTCGCGGCTAGCCACTGGCTGCGCAGCCTTTCTTTAGCCCCAGGGCTCTCCCCGGCCTTTGCCCAGGCAGAAGCAGACAGAGTCAGTGCAGCAGCAGCCGCACACAGCAGCAGCAGCAGCTGCTGGCAGCAGCCACAGACCAGCACGCCGCAGCAGCAAGTGGAGGCGGTCTTGTCTGGCCGCGCCCACGCACTCGCCCCCCAAAACGCAAATGTAAGAATGCAGCAGCACTAGCAGCAGCAGCAGAAACAGCAGCAGCAGCAGCAAGGCTTACGTAGCTGCAGCCCTAGATAGTCGTTGTGCCACTGACACGCGCAGAACTGCAGCAGCCGCTGCTGTAGCTGCAGCCATTACAACTGTATCATCGCTACCGCTGCAGCAGCCTTTAAGCAGCAGCAGCAGCGCAGCCCACAGACCTGGCATTGCGTCATACAAGTTAAACTTGTGAGGTTTATGAGAAACAGAAGCCCCAAGAGCTGCTGCCTTAAATCTGAGCTGCCCCCTTGTCCTGCTGCTGCTGCTGCTGCTGCAGGGGCCTCCTTATGATGACGCTGTGGGCAGGGCTGCTCTGCTGCAGCAGCTGCTGCGACTGGTAGACTGCTGCAGCGCCCGCTTCAGCGAATCCTGGGGCGCAGCTGCTGCTGCTGCAGCAGGAGAAAAGGCCCAGGGGCTGCCCCCGCTGATGGAGTCGCTGGTGCGCTGCTGCAGCCCAGGAGCAGCAGCAGCAGCAGCAGCAGGGACGGGCGCTGCCGGAGACACAGAAGCAGCAGCAGCAGGAGGGAAGACTGCAGGGGACCGGGCTTGGGCCTTTCGCCTCGTGCTGCTGCGCCTGCTGCTGCAGCGCGCGCAGCTGCTGCGGCCCCTTGCAGACAGGGGCTTGCTTGACTTTGTTGCGGAGACAGCAGCAGATGGCCGCATGCTCGGTGCCAAGAGACTGCACTACTGGATGCGGTAAGCTCTGGGGCCGCTGCTGCTGCTGCTGCTGCTGCTGCTGCTCAGCAGTAGCTGCTGCAACAGTTACAGCAGCGGGAGTGCTGCAGCCGCTTCCAGCTGCTGCACTCTGCTGCAGCGGCAGCGTTCGGCTGCCTTGCTGCGGCTGCAGCAACTCGAGCCGAGCCGCCGCAGCACGGGAAAAGGGCCGATGAAATGTGTCCCTTTTCCTGTGCTTTTGATTTTGCTGCTGTCTCCTTTTCTTGCTGCAGTGACACAGCGCTGCTGCTCATCCAGTGGCTGCAGCCGCACTCCCCACAGGCGCCTGGCTGGGGCCCCCCGGGCGCGGCTGCGCCCGCCCCGCAGCCACCCCAGCAGCAGCAGCAGCAGCAGCAGCAGCAGCCGCTGCAGCCGCTCACTGCTGCACGGCTCGCGAGCTTCGCAGAGGCCCTTATCAAGCTGTCGACCAGCATCGACCCGCCCACGCACAAGTCCGTCTCTTCCCCTAGGCCCAGCTCTGCCCCACGCTGCTGCTGCTGCTGCTGCTTCTTCTTCTGCTGCTGCTGTTGCTTTTGATGCTGCTGCTCAGCCAGAGCGTCAGCTGTGTCTGCTTTTTTGCAGGCTGAACCTGATGCTGGTGGGCTCTTTCCTAGAGTGGCTGCACCTGCGTTTGGGGGGCGTGGGGGGCCCCTCTTGGGGTTTGTCTTTGCCCGCAGCAGCAGCAGCCCGGGGCCCCTGGGGGGCCGGAGGGGGGGCCCCCCAGGGGCCCCAGGGGCCCTGGGGGCCCCCCTCCGCCCCCCAAGGAATCCCCTTTCTGCAGCTTTCTTTGCTGCCCTTTTTTGTCTACGAGAGCAGCAGCAGCGTCGAGGAGACAGCGAGATTTCGCTTAGGGGGTGCAGCTCTTCTTCAGCTTCTGGGGCCCCTCCAGCAGCAGCAGCAGCAGCAGCTGGCACTGCACCACCCGGGAGGAGGCCCCTACGACCAGCTGCTCTTGTGCGGCAGCCCTAGCTTTCTGCTGCTGCCCCTAAAATAAATCTTATAGCTCCCTAGCAGGGCCCTGCTGCTGCTTCTGCTGCTGCTGCTGCTGCTGCTCAAGCCAGGGAGACACACAGGCTTTTAGGCTGAGGCTGATCTAGCGGGGCAGTCGCTGCCTGGCCCGAGGCAGCCGCTGCGGCTGCTGCTACTGCTGCTGCAGCTGCTGCTTCTGCAGTCCTTAGTGCTGCTGTGACTTGCGTTTGCTGCTGCTTCTGTTGCAGGAGCAAGAGTCTGCTGCTGGCTGTGCCCCGCGCCCTGTTCTTCCCCGCTGCTGCTGTGGCGCTGCAGGCAGCAAATGCTTGCTGCTGCCTTTTGAATTCCTTTCCCGTGGCAGCAGCAAGCAGCTCTTTGCATGCGACGGGGCTGGCCTTTCTGAGGTCCAGCTACAGGCGGCTGCAGCAGCTTCAAGCAGCAGAAGCAGCAGCAGCAGCAGCAGGAAGGCCCCCCGCCCTCTGCGGCTGCGTCTCAGCCCGCCCGCAGCAGCAGGGGGTCCCCCCAGGGGCCCCCGGTGGGGCCCCTGGGGACTCCGGGGGGCCCCCAGGGTCTGAAGAAACTGCTGCTGACAGCAGCAAAAGAGAAAGGGCCCTGCAAATGCTTTATTCCTTTAATTATGATGGCCGCTACTGCCCTGTGGCTGCTGCTTTTGCTGCTGCACAGCCGCTGCTGTTTCTGGGGGCCCCCGCCTCGGCCGCGCGCGAGGCCTTCGTGGGTCTCCTGCAGCGGCTGCAGCAGCTGCAGCAGCAGCAGCAGCTGCAGCAGCAGTCCTCTGCGACTCCAGGCAGCAGCTCCTCGTCCCGGAGAAAAGAAAACCAGAAAATAATTAATTTGCTCTCAGCAGTGCGCGCCATTTGCTGCTGCAGT
>NW_013545923.1:0-5235 GCF_000499545.2 Eimeria tenella
GCAGCAGCAGCTGTGCCTCGCCAATGCTGCCCGCGTAGATGCGTGCTGCGCTGCCGCAGGGGCCCCCCGCGCCCTTCACTCAGCAACAAATTGGAAGCAGCAAAAGGGGCCCCATGAATGGGATTGGGGGCCCCCCTCGGGTGTCTGTACACCCTGTGCGGATCTCTGCGCCCGTGACAGCAGCAGCAGCAGCAACAGCAGCAGCAGCAGCCTGCGCCGCAGCAACCGCCGACAGAGCTGCTGCAGCTGTTGTGCAGCAAAACATTGCAGCGACGGGCAAGACCTTCAAGCCCATTCGCAGGGCCCCCCCGCCCTCGCAGCAGCAGCAGCAGCAGCAGCGCAGCAGCAGCAGCAGCTTTTATGACGACGCCCTGCAGCAGCAAACTGGCCTCAGGGTCTCTGCTGCTGTAGGCGCAGCAAAACAAAACTGCTGCCAGGGAGAGGGGCCCCCGGGGGCCCCCATCTCAGCAGCAGCTCTTGCTGCTGAAGGGGACACTTGGGGCCCCTTCATTCGCAAGGGCCTCAGCGAAGCAGCAGCAGCAGCAGCAGATGCTGCAGCAGCAGACAGCAGCAAACGCCCCAAGTATGAGGACGCACTGGCGGGCAGCGGCGGCGCAGCGTGGGGAGCAGCAGATCGACTGCCTGCAGCAGGTACTGCTGCTGCTGCTGCTGCTGCAGAGGGAGACTTCGGCAGCAGCGCAGCAGACGGCCTGGGGGCAGCAGCAGCAGCAGAAGATGCAGCAGCAGCAACAGCAGCAGACATTGACACCCCGCTGCTGCGGGTGCTTGCTTTGGGCTGCGAGTTGTTCGTAGATGAGGTGATGCAGTCTGCTGCTGCCTACGCAATAGCCAGGCAGCAGCAGCAGCAGCAGCAGCAGCAACAGCAGCAGCAGCAGCAGTTACTGCTGCAGTGGCTGCAGCAGCCGGCGGTTGTTTGTGTTGCAGACGTCGACTTCTGTCTCAGAAGGCTCTGGGGGGAAGATTTGCTGCTGGCACTGCAGCAGCAGCAGCAGCAGCAGCATCTCCAAGAAGAGCAGCAGCCTTGTCTTGCCAAAGATTCGCGCCAGCCTTCCCTGCAGCAGCAGCAGCAGCAGCAGCAGGGAGACTGTCGCAGCAGGATAAGTGAAGCAATCTCTTCTGACGTGGTCGGACTACAGCCCTCAGCAGCAGCAGAAGCAGCAGCAGCAGCAGCAGCAGCAGATGAAGATGAGGGGGCAAATGAGATGGAGCTTTTTGATGCCCTTTTCAAGGACTCGGGGTCTGCAGCAGAGGGACCTGCTTCCAGCAGCAGCAGCAGCAGCAGCAGTGCTGCTCTAGATGACCAGCAGCAGCAGCAGCAGCAGCAGGAAGCAAGGGAAGGTCTTGCAGCGTCTGCGGCGGCGCAAGCTGGTGAGTCACGAGAGCGCACTGCAGCAGCAGCAGCAACAGCAGCAGCAGCAGCAGCAGCAGCAGCGGATGAGCTGCAGCAGCTGCTGCAGGAGGCTTCGTCTCTGGCTCGCTCGCTGCCCCAGCCAGCCCACGCAGCAGCAGCAGCAGCAGCAGCAGCAGACAGCAGCAAAGGGAGTGTGGGGCCCCCTAGCCTGGCGGACGTGTTTGACAGCAGCTGAGGTGTACAGACACCGCAGCGGCTCTGTGGGGTTTGTCTTCAACTGCGAAAATTAATTTATTTTTACAGTTTTGCAAAAGTAAATTTAAACGAAAATTAATTTAAATGAAATTTATTTAAATGAAAAACTAATTTATTTATTTCCTGCTGCTCATTTTATTTGCAGCACACTCTCCTGAGGTGTACGTACACCCCAAACCCAACGCCGGTTGCCCTGCTGCGAGGCCAGACATATATGTAATTTTTGTGTTTTCCAGAGTTCAGGGTTTAGGGTTTGGGGTTTGGGGCTTGGGGTTTAGGGTTTGGGGTTTGGGGTTTAGGGTTTAGGGTTTTATTTGTAGGGATAGGGAAGCAAATGTAAATGAGAGGGGTGTTGCTTATTCGAGAGCCTCTAGAAGCAAATGCGCCTGCAGCCAAACCCTAAACCCTAAACCCTAAACCCTCAGCACAGACGCCCGCAAAAGGGGGAGAGCAAAGAGAAGCAGCAAATGGCGAGAAAAGAAAAAGAAAAGTAAAAAATAAAATAAAATAAAAAGAGTTAAATGATAAGGAGAATTAAAATCAAGGAGAATTAAATGAAAAGAAGAACAAAAAACAAAAGGAGAAGAGATATGAGAAAAGCCTTTTTGCAAGACAGAAGGAAAGAGAAAAAGAACAAAAATAACAAAAAAAGAGAAAAAGAATTCAAAATAGTTTTTTAAATTAAAATGAAAATAAAATGAATTTTAAAAAACTTTTCGCAAAAAGCAAGCAGGTGTATGTACACCCCAGGATTCCGCCGCGCTCAAGTGGACGAAACTGAATTTGAATGTTTTCGAATTTATTTATTTATTTGTTTTATTCGTTTTATATATTTATTTATAATTTATTTATTTAGTTATTTATTTTTTATTTGTTTGTTTGTTTATTTCGAAAGCTTCGTTGGTTGAAGAGGAAACTCAGTTTCAGTGAAAGTGGAAACGGAAATAAAAATAAAAAAATAAAAATAAATAAAAATCTGAAATGAAAAAAGAAATTAAATTGAAAAAGAATACTTAATTTGAACGGAAGATAAAGGAAATTAAAGTGCAAACAGAAATAAAATAGAAAGTGGACATAAAAATGAAAATGGAAATGAAATGGAAATGAAAATAAAAATTAAAATTAAAATTAAAATTGAAGTCGAAATTAAAATAAAATTAAAAAAAATTCAAATTTAAAATAGAAGAAATGAAATTGAAAATGAACTTTTAATTTCAAAAGTGAAAATGAAATAATATGCAAAATTAAGAAATATGAAAAAACAAAAAAATCACGTCCCTTATTTCATTTTTTTGTTTTATTTATTTAATTAAATATAATATGTTGCGTTTTATTTTTGTTTATTTTATTTTATTTTATTTTATTTTATTTTATTTTATTTTATTTTATTTCATTTTGCTTATATCCTGGCGGCGTCTAAACAGTTTGTTTTCAACAATTAAATTTAATTGTTTTGCAGCTCTTTTAAGTCAAGGAGTTGCTGCAGCAGCAGCATCTGCTGCTGCTGCAGCAGCTGCAATAGCAGCACCTGGAGCAGCAGCAGCAGCTGCTGCTGCTGCTGCAACTGCACTGGCAGCAGCAGCAGCTGCAACCGCAACTGCAGCAGAAATGGCAGCAGAAACTGCAGCAGAAACAGCAGCAGCAGCAGCAGCAGCTGTTTTCACTTGTAGCCCCACAGAATGGCGTCTACAGCAGCAAATGCAGCAAACTTGAAAAGAATAAAAAATGAAATTAAAATTATTTTTTAACTTTGTTAAATTAAAATGCATTTTCTTTTGTTTTTCATTATTTGAACTTGGATTAGATAATTAAATTGAATTAGAGAAGTGTTGAATAAATTTGAATTAATTCATGGTTTAAATTTCAATTGAATAACTGAATAAAATTTAATTCAATAATTTTAAATCGAATTAATTAATTGAGCTTCAACTAAATTAATTAAATAAAAAAGACTCGAATTGATTTGAATTAAAGCTTGCCAATTTGTTTAACCGAAGTTTAATTAACTAATTAATTCCCCAAATTTGAATGAAATTAATAAATTGAACTTCAATTGCATAATTAATCGTCAAATTTGAATTAAATAAATTAATTAAAGTTCAATTAAACAATTAATTAATTAAACTTTTAAAGGTTTTAAAAGGCGCGACGACCCGGGATCGAACCAGGGACCTTTAGATCTTCAGTCTAACGCTCTCCCAACTGAGCTATCGTCGCCGACACGCTGAGTGAAAGTGAAGGAAATTGAGATTAAAAACGTTTTAAATGCATTTAAAATGCCTTTTATTGTTTTTATTTGTTTTTTAAATCCACTTTTATTCTCTTTTCCTTCTTCTTCGCCGTTTCGTTTGCTGCTCCAGCAGCAGCAGCGCCAAAAGTTCGGGTGTACAGACAGCTCAAACACCAACGCCAGACGGAAAAATTAATTCGCGGAATCTTCTCAAGTTTGAAACAAAATGAATAAATGTTTATTATTTTATTGGATTAAAAGTTTTTACGAGTATTTGCGAGTTTAAACTGAACAATAAATCAGTTTAAAGCGCGGTCCGACAGTGGACCAGCTCCAGGTGTACGTACACCTCAGTTGCGCAGAGGGTCACTGGGCGACTTCCCGGTGGACTGGAGCTTTCTTTCTCTTTATTTAAATAACTTCCTGAACCTCTCTGCAGCTTTTTTTGTCCTCTTTGTTAAACATTTTTTGTCTTCTGTTTATTTTGTTTATCCGACTGTCCATTTCCGAGCAGCAGGAGCAATAGTGCAATCTTAAGGTGCACAGACACCTCAAGAAGGCAAGCTTCTGCGGTGAAGGCGATTCGTTAAAAAATGGAACTGGCTGTGCAGCCAAACCCTAAACCCTAAACCCTAAACCCTAAACACTAGCGCTTCTCCCTGCGCCGAGAAGTAAAGGGTTTAAGCGGCGCAAATTAGGGTTTAGGTTTTTAAGGGCTTGAAGCTTGTAGGGTTTACCGCCTAGGCTTTGGGGTGTGCCTAGGGTTTAGGGTTTAGGGTTTAGGCCTTGCGATCCGGAGGACCTCTTTTTTTGAGTCCCCAAGACTCTCACGCTTGGGTGTGCCCCGGACGACGCTGCCTAGGGTTTAGGGTTTGGGGTTTAGGTTTTAGGGTTTAGGTTTTGCACTCGCGAGGCACTCCTTTCTTCATTCCGTAAGACTGATGTTCTCCCTTTTTCATTCTTTGCATTCCAAAAGTCTTTTGCGGCAGCAGCAGCCGCCGCATGCGGTAGAGGCTTTCCACGTTCGAAGGCTGCAGCCAAAAACCCTAAACCCTAAACCCTAAACCCTAAACCCTAAACCCTGAGCCCTGGGCTTTCGCAGCTTTTGCGAGGCTGCGAAAAGAGCGAAGGAATCTGCGCGCAAGCCGGCCCGCCAGGCTCGCGAACCCTAAACCTTAAACCCTAAACCCTAAACCGTGGGGCTCACCGTCGCGGTTTCCCTAAAACGCTGAATTAGGGTTTTGAAATGCTGCATGTTTTCCTTCAAAACCGCCAGGTCCTCAGCAGAAAGAAACAGAAGAGGCCGGCGGCCATGATCAGCAACACAAAGAACTGGTGCTGCTGCTGGCAAGAGAGGCCCTTCTGCTCTTTCTGCTGC
>NW_013545924.1:0-4729 GCF_000499545.2 Eimeria tenella
CCTCCCAGCCTCCCGGGCCCATCTTCCTTAATGCGCAGGCAAGTGCCACCAGGGCTCATTGATTTGCTGCTGCCGTCGCTGCTGCTGCGCTCCTTGCTGCTCTTGCTGCTGCCGTTGAGGCCGTCACTGGCCTCGTGAATGCCGTTGCAGTTGCTGCCGTTGCTGCTGCTGCTACGCGGCTTGCTGGGCAGGTGCATGGTTGTACTGGGGGTTCCGATGCCGTTGCAGTTGCCGCTGCTGCATGGCTTGCTCGGCTGACGTGCGTTTTTCACCTCCTCTTGCTGCTGCTGCTGCTGCAGCAATGCCCGTATGCGCCTGTTTCTGTCTCTCCGAACCTTCAGCCAGCTCGTCGAGTTGAAGCCGTGAGCCACCAAACAGCCGGGGGCTCCAAACTGGTGGAGGCTCATGAACTGAAACCTCCTGCTGCAGGTGGGGCTGATGAAGTACGCCTGGCCCTCGCGCAGCCAAAATGCCCTGCAGCAGCAGCAGTAGCAACAGCAGCAACAGGCCGGCAGGTGAGGAGCAGCAGCAGTACATACGGGAGCCGCCGCGAACATAGAAGCAGCTGCACAAGCAGAAGAATCAGCCGCACGCAGAAAGAGCGGCAGCAGCAGCAACAGGGGCAGGGACAGCAGCAGTAGCAGGGAACGCATGCAGCCCCACTCGCTGAATATAAGTATAACTTTGTTGTGGCTGCCTGAGCCCCATCGGCTAATGGCTTTTTGCTTCTCTGAGGGAAGGGGGGGAGAAAACGAAATTAACTTGTTTTGCAAGACACCAATAGGCACGGCTACTATGACTCGCATTGCCCAAACACAAGCCTCCTCCGCTGCTTCCTCTTCTTGCTGGTGCTGTTGCTGTTGCTGCTGCTGCTGCGCCTGATGCTGCTGCTGCTGCTCTTTGGAGGCCACCGGTTTCCCCTGCTGCAGTTCTTGCAGCTCAGGCGCTTCGCAGTGCCGGCGCAGGTGGAGCCGAATGAAGTTGTATTCTGGCGATACCCACTGAAGAGGCTGCGGGTCCCCTGCCGCTGCTGCTGCTGCTGCAGCTATCTTATTTGTTGCTGCCGTAGCAGCAGCATCCGGAGCACCAGCGTTGTTGGCAGCTGGCCCTGCTGGCTTTTGCTCCTGCAAAGCCCTTGCCAGGTCTACAGCGGCTTCCCTGATGGCTGCATGTTTCTGCTGCTGCTGCAGCTGCTGCTGCTGCTGCAGCGTCGGGCCAAGCGCAGACTCCTGAGAGGGCGAACGCGAACGTGTTGAGTCCCAAGACGGGGATCGGGATCGGGATTGAGATCGATTTAGGGATCCATTCTCAGTGTCGCGGCAGCTAGATGCTGTGCCCCATCCTGCTCTCTGTGGTGTCTCCTTTTCCCGCTTCTGTTGCTGCAGCAGCAGCTGCTGCTGTTGCAGCTGCTGCTGCTGGAGCATTTCTACTTCCCGCACCCTCCAGCCCAACAGGCAGCAGCTCGGAAGGTCGAAGCCCCGAACCAGGACCCGCGGCAGCCACGCGTACCCCTGCAGGCAGCGCCCAGCAGCACCAAGCAGCAGCAGCTGACGCAGCTGGAACGCATTCCACAGCAGCAGCAGCCCCCGAAGCAGTAGCAGCAGCAGTAGTAAAAACAGCAGCAGAACAGGCGACTGCCCCACTGGCGAAGCGAGCAGTAGCACGGCGTGCGACACGGACCACCGGCCCATAAAGCAGTCTCATGAGCACAGAAGCAACAAGCTCCGTCGAAGCGACAGCAGCAACAGCAGCAGCAGCAGCAGCAGAACAGGCACCTGAATAAAAAGCCTGTCGAAGCTCTCCGCCCTTCTGTCCCACGGCGTTGGAGTTGCTGTTGGCCCAACGCGGCTGCGCAGGCACCGCAGGCTTTCGAGGCGCCCCAAAATCTGATAATCTTTTGCCCGCAAAAAGGAGAAAATCGGCTCGCCGCGGGGCCGACGCGCACGCTGCTGCTGCTGCTGCTGCGGGGGTGGGCTCGGTGGCGCGAGCCCGTCGCTGGACTGGGATCCGTGCTGTCTACTTAGATCAGTCAGGGTGTTCTGGCTCGTGCTGTGGTGACCTTTTGCTGCTGCTTGTGCTGCGTTTGCGTCTGGCGCTGCTACTGTATCTGCTGCTGCTGCTGCTTCTGCTGCGCCGCCTGCAGCGCCGCGCCTCTTTCCCCTGCCATCTCTGCTGCTGCTGTTGGAAGCACTGCGGCTGCAGTTCGCGGCGTCGGCGCCCTCGGAAGCAGCACCAGCAGAGGCGTTTGCTGCCGCTGCTGCTGAAACTCTACTGAGTCGCGCGGCTGTCATGGGCTCGCTTCCGTTTGCTGCAGCAATAGCAGCAGCAGCAGGGGCAGCAGCAGCAGCAGGTGCTGCTTCGTCTTCATCGGAAGAGAAAGGGGCTAGGGCCTCTGCTGCGAGTCGGTCAAAGCTGCAGACGTAGCCAAGAGATCGCTGCAGCATCTTCCAAACTATCTGGATGTCAGTTGCGGTAAGCTTGCTGCTGCAGCTGCTGCTGCAGCTGCTGCTTCCTTCACCGCAGCGTCGGTGGCTGCTGCTTTGATGCCGCTTGCCGGCCCTGCTGCTGCTGGTGCGGCGGCTGCGACTTTGAGGAGCGTTGCTGCTTCCAGAGCCTGTAGAAAGCTTCCGCTTGCAGTGGCGACTGCGCGCGTTGCTGCTGGTGCTGCTGTTGTTTTTGCTGCTGCTGTTTTTGCTGCTGCTGCTGCTGCTGCATGCAGCACGGCCATAGGACAACTCGCGCAAGTTGGGCAGCCCGAGCGCGTGCTGCTCTTTAACAATAAAGCGAACAGCGTCGCGCAGTGCCGACCCTAGACTTCGCGGTTTAGCAGCAACTGCTGCTTCTGCTGCTGGTTCTGTTGCTGGTGCTGTTGCTGCAGCGGCTCTTGGTGAGGCTGCTGCTGCTGCTGCTAATGCGTCTGATGCTGACGCTGCTGCGACAGTTGCGGTAGTCGATGGAGTTGCTGAGGCCTCTGACGCATCATCACGCGCTGGCGGGCTTTCACCATGAGCAGCAGCAGCAGCAGCAGCAGCTTTGCCTGTGCTGCTGCTGCCTTCGCCCTTTAGCCGCTGCTGGCTCTGTTGCTCCCACCCTGGCTGCTGCTGACAAAGCTGCTGCTGTTGCTGTTGCTTGAGCCTTACGTGGGTGCCGGGGGCCCTTCTCAGGGCTCTGTCTCTGGCAGCTTGGGTCATGGTAGCAGCAACGAGAGCAGCATCTTGCAAGTCCTTAAGAAACGCAATTCTTGCTGCTGGAATTATTTGGCCCATATCATCTCGCCATTGTGCTGCATGCACCAGAGGCTCCCAGCCGCCCCCGCCGCCCTCCACCCCGCTTGCTGCGCCTTCGCTGTTGCTGTCCCCATCCGGCCCCGCTGCTGCTGCTGCAGGTGCTGCTGCTGGTGCTGCTGCTGGCGGCGCTGCTGCTGCTGCTGCTGCTGGTGCAGCAGCCGAGGGCGCGGGTGCTGCAGCGAGAGTGGTTGGTGAAGCTGCACCCGCTTCTTGGGGGCGGCCGCGGACGTCTTTGCGGAGGCTGCTGCTGCGTCTGCTGCTGCGTTTGCTGCTGCTGCTGCTCCGGCTGCTGCAGTTGAAGCGGTGTCTCCAGTTGCCCCAAAAACCCACAGAAGGCACACCCAGCCGCGCAGCAAAACGCCAGACAAACTGCGGGCTGCTGCGGTCCCTCATGAGCCAATTGGCGCCCAAGTCAATGCACATCCGCAATGCGCTGTTGCTGCTGCTGCTGCACTTTGTGGCTGCTACCAAATCGAGTCCTGCAGCTGCTTCTGACGCTGCAGGTGCTGCTGCTGGGCTCCCACTGGCTGGCGTTGCTGCTGCTGCTTCCTCAGTTGCTGGTGCAGCAGTCTCTGCGGCCGGTGCCTCTGTTTTTGCTGCACCAGCAGCTGTCGCTGTCCCCTGCTTCTCACTCTTTGCCGCCGCAGCAGCAGCAGCACTAGCAGTAGCAGCAGCAGAAGATGCGGACCGGGAGCACGCGGGCTCGACCGGGCCTCGAGCAAGTTTCTTTGCTGCGTTTGGTGCTGCTGCCGTTACTGCTGCTGCTGCTGTTGCTGCTGCTGCTCTCGCCGCTCGTTTTTGCGAGCGTGTGCGTCTACCTCCCGCCTCCTCTGCTGCTCCTGCTGCTGCTGCTGCTGCTGCTACGGCCTGCTGCTTCGGGCTTGTAGGCATCACATACTTCCAGAAGCGGGGCTCTCTGGTTTTTGCGGCGCTTGTCTTCATGCGATTGGGCGGCAGCATCAGTTGCTTGAGGTCATGCTGCTGCTGCTGCTGCGTCCCTGCTGCTGCTAAGGTCTCCATTGCAGCAGTGCGCACGCGGCCCCCCAGCTGCTGCCCTGCCTCCACAATTAGCACAGACACCCCAAAGAGCCGCAGCACTGCTGCTGCTGCAAGCCCGGCGACGCCGCCCCCAACAATTACCACGTGGTAGCCCACAGGCGCTTCTGCTGCTGCTGTTGCTGCTGCTGCTTCTGTTGCTGCTGCTGGCTCTGTTGCAGCAGCAGTGTCGGCTGCTGGCTCTGTTGTAACAGCAGTATCTGCTGCTGGCTTTTTTGCTGCAGCAGCGTCTGCGGCTGCCTCTGCTGCCCGAGCCCCGGGCGCTGCAGCTGCTGCACCAAGGTAGCCGTTGCTCTGCTGCTGTTTGACCTCTGCAGCAGGCGCTGCAGCTGTCCCTGGGGCTCCAGCAGCAGCAAGAAGCTGCTGCAGCTGCTGCAGCCACGGCA
>NW_013545925.1:0-4998 GCF_000499545.2 Eimeria tenella
CCTAAACCCTAAACCCTAAACCCTAAACCCTAAACCCTCAAGAGCCCAGCCGCCAGCGCCCAGCACGTGAACCCAAATCCTGCTGCCCCCAGAGCCGAAGGCCGCCCCCCACCCCCCAACCCCAAACCCTAAACCCCAAACCCTAAACCCTAAACCCTAAACCCTAAACCCTACCTTGAAGTTGGCGACAACAGCCTCGAGAAACCAGTTGGGAGCCACCGCAGGCATCAAAGATCTGTTTAGCTGCGTGTGTCTCTTTCTGCAGCGGGGCCCCTGTTTGCAGTAGCCGAAGAAGTAGTGGAGACACTCTTGCTGCTGCTGCTGCTGCTGCTGCTGCGTGTAGTTGCTGCTCCCGCTGCTGCACAGCAGCCGACACGCGTCCGACCCTATCAGGCTCTCCACCGTCTCGTTTTGCTGCTCGTGCCGGTACACGCAGCAGCCCCTAACAGCAGCAGCAGCAGCAGCAAGGGAGGCTTCTTGCATCCGCAGCAGCAGGCACACAAACCTTACACAAACCTTAGCAGCAGCAGCAGCAGCAGCGGCAGCACAGCAGCAGCACGTGAACCAGCAGGCTGCCCGCAGCAGCACGCGCAGCAGCAGCACGCGCAGCAGCAGCAGCAGCAGCTTGCGCCGCACCGCAGCCCCGCCCCACCCAGCGCCAGCACCAGCAGCAGCACCAGCAGCACCAGCAGCAGCAGCAGCAGCAGCAGCAGCAGCACCTGGCTGCGTCGAGGCAGGCGCCGTCGAGCCTGCACTTGGGCATGCGCAGATAAATGACTCTGTGCAGAAAATCGCATGCAGCCCCACGCATGCATGCACCTCGCCACCAGTGGCGGCAGACAACACTGTGTCTGCCTCTTGCTGCAGCAGCAACAGAGTCGGAGCCGAGCACGCCCTGCTGCAGCAGCAGCTGCTGCTGCTCCTCCTGCTGCTGCTGCAGCTGCGGCTCGAAAAAAAACCGCGTCCGCAGGTACCGCGGCGCCGCTGCTGCTGCTGCTGCTGCTGCGGCTGCCCAGGCGCTCCCGCTGCTGCTGCTGCTGCTGCGCACCGCCGCTGCTGCTGCTGCTGCAGGGCTCGGAGGCAGCGAAAACGAAGAGTGCGGAAACCCCTCCCGCGACGGGAGGGACCCTGCATGCATTGCTGCGGCACACTGCAGCAGCAGCAGCAGCAGCAACAGCAGCTGCTGCTGCTGACGCTGCCGCTCCTGCTGCTCCGGCCTATGCCCCAGATGCAGATGCTGCTCCTCACGTGCTGCTGCTGCTGCGGAGCGTTACGGATGTGCCGGCCAACGCTGCTGCAGGCCTTCGAATCGGGCTGCTGCTGCTGCTGCTGCTGCTGTTGCTGCTACCCGCGTCGGCGCTGCTGCTGCAGCCGCTGCCGCTGCGGCAGACGCTGCTGCAGCGCTTGTCTCACTGCTGCTGCTGTTCCCCCCTCGCGCTGCTGCTGCTGCTCGTGCTGACGGTACACCTCTTGCTGCAGCTGCTGCGGCGCGTGTGGATACTGCTGCTGCTGCCACCGCTGCTGCTTCTGCTGCAGCTGTTGCTGCCGTTGTTGGCGCCTCGACCGCTATTATAGCAGCAGCTGCTGCTGCTACAGCCTTGCTGCTCCCGTGGGAGGTGCGGTTTCGTCACTGCTGCTGCTGTCGACTCTGCTGCTGCAGGTCCTACTGCAGCAGCTCCTTCCTCTGCTGCAGCAGCAACAATGCTATTGCTGCTCATCAAATCCTATTTTGCTTTATAACTGTAAATCCGCATGTTACAAACCCTCACGGAGACAACGGGGCCCGTGGGGCTTTGATTCCTGGCGCATGCATGAGACCCAATCCTTAAACCCTCAACCCTAACCCCTAAACCCTAAACCCTAAACCCAAGACCACAAGGCTTGAAATAATTACTTCCGTGTCTTTGCAGGCCTCTGTGTTCCAATTTATCACGCCAATTGGCCGTGATGACTAGCCTTTTTGCAGCAGCAGCAGCTGCTGCTGCTGCTGCTGCGACTAGTGCTGCTGCTGCTGCGACTAGTGCTGCTGCTGCTGCTGCTGCACGCTCAGGCGCAGCAGCAGGAGGAGCTCTTGCTGTGCGCGCCTACAGCTGTGTAGGCTGCGGCATTAGAAGGTTTTCCGCTGCTGCTGCTGCTGCTGCAGTGGCAGCTCCGGCAGTAGCTGGTACAGCAACGGGAAGTGCTGCAGCAGCCACACCTGCTGCTGCTGCAGCACTAATTGCGAAGAAGTGCCGCATCAGCATAAATGCCTTATCAGAGGCCGATCTCAGCAGCAAAGCTGAGGCTGCCGCAGCAGCGCAAGCTGCGTTCCTCAGCAGCAGCAGCAGTAGCAGCAGCAGCAGCAGCAGAGTATTCAGCGTGTCTATTGGGGGCACCCCCGTAAAGACATCGGAGGGGGTTGAACTGCTGCTGCCTTCCCGTGCAGCTGCTGTTGCTGTTGCTACAGAAGCGCTGCGGGTGCAGCGGTACGTGCAGCAGCAGCAGGAGCTGCTGCTGCAGCAGCAACAGCAGCAGATGCAGCAGAAGCAGCAGCAACAAGGTCGGCAGCTGCCGCTGTACCTCCTGAGGCGTCCTTTGACAGGTCTGCTCGCCTTCGCCCAGGACGTGTCCTTTCAGCAGCAGCAGCAGCAGAAGCAGCAGCAGCAAGGGCAGCAGCAGCAAGGGCAGCAGCAGCAAACGCTGCAGCAGCAAATCGTAGAAGAACTGCTTACGTTCATAGAAACGGACACAGCGCTCTGCCGCGAGGCTTCTGCGCAGCCTGAGTCCCTGCTGCAGCAGGACACAGCAGCAGCAGCAGCTGCTGCTGCTGCTGAAGAGGGCAGCAGCAGCAGCACCTCGGCCTTGCTGCAGCAGCAGTGCCGCAGCTGGGAACTCCGTGCTGCAGTGCTGCTGCAGGAGCAGCTGCTGCTGCCGCCAATTGTTGCTGCTTTCAGCAGCAGACACAAAGTGCTGCTGCGGAGCAGCGAGGGCATACAGGCAGCAACGCAAACCCCCGAAACCTTGCAGGTGAGGGTTTAGGGTTTAGGGTTTAGGGTTTAAGGCCGAGGGTTTAGCAGCTAAGTGCTGGGGAAAGGGCTGCAGCAGTGTCAATTTAAGGGCCTCCAGACTAGGGTTTGCTCGCGGCGGTGAGGGTTTAGGGTTTAGGGTTTAGGGTTTAAGTTTGGCCAGGCGCGCCGAACCCTCTGTTGTGGGAGGTTTGCAAACCCGAAACCCTAAACCCTAAACCCTCGCTCGCGAGCGATAGATCTTCAGTATCAAAGCAGCAGGCAGGGAGCGGCTGCGTTTGTTGCTTTTCACGGTCTTAAATCTGCTGTTGCTGCTGCTCCTGCTGTTGCTGCTGCTGCTGCTGCAGCGTTTGCGGGCGTATCTGCAGCAACTGACGCCGCTGCAGCTGGTGGTGCTGCAGGCTGCTGCAGGGCAGCTGCGCTCTGTGATCATTGCTGATGAGTTGCTGTTTGGCTCCGCGCTGCAGCAGCAGCCAGCTGCTGCTGCTGCTGCTGCTGCTGTGCCTGCTGCGGGAGGGAGCGCGGGTCAGAGTGCTGCGAGTGCTGCGGCAGACGGCCCTCCTCAGGCAGCAGCAGCAGCAGCTGGAGAAGGTGCTGCTGACGCCGCCACTGCAGCAGCAGCAGCAGCAGCAGCAGCGTCAGCAGCAGCAGTAAGGAGGGCCTGGGAAGCTAGCAGCATTGAGACGCAGCAGCAGCAGCAGCACTGCGGCACTGTGTGCGGCGCCCACGACACAGCAGAAGCAGAAGCGCTGCTGTGGCTCAGTGCAGCAAGAGCTGCTGTCTCTCTCTTTTGATGGCTGCAGCAGCAGCAGCAGCTGCTGCTGCTGCTGTTGAGGTGTGCTGTTGCTGCTGTTCTAGCAGTTTGCTGTTGCTGTTGTTGGCTGCTGCTGCTGCTCCAGTGCGGTGCAGTAGTTGTTCCGATGCTGCGCGCGCCCTGCAGCAGCAACGGCTTCGGCAGCGGCGGCAGCAGCAGCAGCAGCTGCTGCTGCTGCTGCCACAGCGATACTGGTTTGGCGAATGCAGCAACAGCAGCAGCAGCCCTCAGCTTCTGCTGCTGCAGTATTCCTAGCAGCACAGCGCACGCCGGAATGGCGTGCAGCAGTCGCTGCGAAGCAGTTCCTAACGCTTTTTTAGGGTTTAGGGTTAGGGTTTGGGAGTTAGGGTTTGGACGTGGGGGTTTGGGGGTTGCTTGGTGTCTTGGCCTCTCTGCACTTCTCAGAAACAAGGCTAGCGCTTGACTGGCGAGGGTTTAGGATTTAGGGTTCAGCGTTTAGGGTTTAGGGTTTAGGGTTTAGGTGTTTGGGAAGGCCAGCGACCGCCGGGGCTGCATGCGCAGCAGCAGCAGCAGCAGCGGCAATAACGGCAGCGGGAAAGAAGCAGCAGCAAATTGTGACTGCGCCTCTTCTTTCAAAATAAAATTGATTCTTTATCGGGAGGTGTGCAGCAGCAGCAACGGCGATACGAACAGCAGCAGCAGCAGCGGCAGCAGCTGCTGCAACAAAAGTTGCTGCGGCAGCAGCAGCCGCAGCAGTTGCTACAGCTGCACCTTGAGAGGCTCCAGCAGCAGCAGCAGCAGCACGGGTCGCACCTGAGGACACGCGGCGACGCAGCAAGCGCAGCAACACAATGGCAGCAACAGCAGCAGCAGCAGCAGCAGCAGCAGATTGCCTCCAGCCACCCCTGCTGACGGTGCACTACTTCCCCTGTGGGGCCCCACCGTCTTCGCGGAAGCCAGGAGGCCGCAGACGCAACAGCAGCAGCGCAAAACAGCAGCAGCAGCAGCAGGTTATCCTGGACCCTGTGCTGCTGGCCATTCGTGTCTATGCTGCTATCAGTGGGCAGCAGCTGCTGCTGCAGCAGGAGCTGTGCAGCAGCGCGGGGCAGCAGCTGCCTGCTGCTGTGTTCAACGGCGGCGTTGCGTCGCGGGAGGAGCTGCTGCTGCTGCTGCAGCTGCGGCGCCCGCTGCTGAACAGCAGCAGCAGCAGCAGCAGCA
>NW_013545926.1:0-5621 GCF_000499545.2 Eimeria tenella
GCGAGCAGCAACAGCGATAGCAGCTGCACCAGCGTCGTCGGCTAAAACCCCACAACCAGCAGCAGCACCAGGAGCAGCAATACTGGCAGCAGCAGCAAAAAGAACAGCAGCAGCAGCAGAGACAAAAAAACAGCAACAGCAGCAGCAGCACGAGCACACGCAATAGCACTAGCAGCAGCAGCAGCACCAGCAGGAACAACAACAGCAAGAGCAGCAGCCTCAGCAGCAGCGGGAAGAGCAGCATCAACAGCATGTGCAGCGCTAATTGCAGCAGCAGCAGCAGCAGCAGCTAACCCCTGTCCACTGGTCCACTTTGTTTATCAAACTTCTCGTAAATGCATTTGCTTCCCCTCGAGACAAAAACCCGAAAAGCACGAAGAGTCTCCGCGCTTCGGAATGGGCCGCAAAGCTGCTGCTGCTGCTGCTGCACCTGCGGCGGGCCCTGCAGCAAGTGCACACGCCACGTAGAGCCTAAACCCTAAACCCTAAACCCTGAACGCCAAACCCTAAACCCTAAACCCTAAACCGCTGCGAGCCCATGCTCACTCGGTCCGCGGGGTCTGCACCAGCCTGTTGGGCGACAGCAGCTTCTGCTGCTGTTGCTGCTGGGCTTGTTCCTGCTGCTCCCCTTCCTGCTGCTCGTGCTGCTGCTGCTGCTGTTGCTGCTGCCGCTGCTGCGGAGAAGGAGACGCATCGCTGGGGGTTGAGTGCCGCCACGCCTTCAGCCATTCCCCAACTGAGCCTCTCCGCTGTGGGGAGGGCTTAAGTTGCTGCTGCTGCTGCTGGTGCTGCTGTTGGTGCTTTTGTTGCTGGTGCTGTTGCTCCTGTTGCCTGGGTGTCGATGGTGTCGCCGCTGCTGCTGCAGCGGAGGCGGCAGCAACAGCAGCAGCAGCGGCAGCAAAGCCAGAGGGCATCTCATCTGCTGCCGCTGCAGCAGCCGAGTCGCGAGGCGTCGGGGCAGCAGAAGCACCTGCTGCTGCTGCTGCTGCTTCCTCTGCTGCAGCAGTTGCATGCTCTGCTGCTGCCTTTGCACTCCTGCGCAAGTGGTGGTGATGACGGTGCTGCTGCTGCTGCTGCTGCTGCTGGTCTACGTGCTGTTCCGCCCCCAGGGTGCGCAGCAGCAGCTGCAGGTACGACGGGGGGTCTGCTGCTGCTGCTGCATCCATCAGGCTGCAGGTGGCGGTTGTGTTGCTGCGCCTGGCTGCTGCTGCTGCTGCTGCTGCTGCTGCTTCTGCTGCTGCTGCCAACGCAGGAGAAGGCACCAAATCATCTAGTGGAGGCGCCATAACGCATGCGCATTCAAGAATGTCTCTGAGGTGTATGTACACCTCGGGAATCTGCCCCCCTTTGCTCAGTGCGTGGCCCTCGCCGTCGGTGGGGGGAGCTGCAGCAGCAGCAGCGGCAGCAGCAGCAGCAGCGTCAGCAACAGCAACGCCGATAGACACAGCCTCAGCAGTAGCAGCAGCAACAGCAGCAGCATCGGCAACAGCAACGTTGAGTAACGCCAGCGTCGATACCCCAGCCCCTACAGCAACAGCAGCAGCAGCAGTAGGAGCAGCAGCAGCAGCAGCAGCAGCAGCAGCAGCAGCAGCAGCAAACCTTCTTTAAAAATGAGCAGCTCATCCTTGAGACGAAGGAAACCCGGAATCAGCAAATGGCCTGCGCAGTAGACGCAGTAGGCGGCGAGGTTTCCAGCTTCTCTTTCTGCTGCTGCTGCTGCTGCTTCTGGGGACAGCAGCATCTGCTGCAGCAGCACCTGCAGCAGACTTTCCTGCTGCAGCACGGCGCTCACGCATGCTGGCTGCTTCGCTGCTGCTGCTGCTGCTGCTTTGGGAGATACTGCTGCTGCTGCTGCTCCACGGTCCCCAGCCGCAGGGCTCATAGGCAAGATGCTTGAGCGCCTCTTGCTGCTGCTGCTGCTGCTGCTTTCGTTCACTTGGAGCTTCCCGTGTTTTTCCCTGCTTCCCTTTAGAGCAGCAGGATCTGCTGCTGCTGCTGCTGGTGTTGCTTTGCTGCCATGCAGCGCGCGCCGCGCCGCAGCTTCCCCATTTAGCACGCCGCAGGCGCAGCAGTGGCTGCCGCTGCTGCTGCTGCTGCTGCTGCTGCTGCTGCTGTTGCAGTCGCATGCAGTGGTGTGTCTCCTTACTAAAGACTCCGGGGCCACTCCTGGCTGCAGCACAGCTTCTCTTATGCCTGTAGACAGCAGCAGGTGCTGCGGCAGCCGCAGCAGCGCAGCATGCAGGTCTTCATCTTCTGCTGCTGCTGCTGCTGCTGCTGGTGTTCCTGAGTGCCTCCCCTCTGCTGCAGTGTATGGCCCCCGCCTGGACACAAACAACCACAGCAGCACAGCAACTCACAAACAGCAGCAGCAGCAGCAACAACAAAAGCGCAGCAGCAGCAGCACCTTTTGCTGCCAGATAAATACAGGGTCATTTGAAAACGAGAGAACCGGTTGCAGCAGCAGCAGCAGCACCAAGAACTGAAGCAGCAGCAGCTACTAGCAGCAGCACCAGCAGCAGCAGCAATAGCAACAGCATCTCTGTCATCAGCGGCATCAGCAGCTGCAGCAGCAGCAGCAGCAAGAGCTGCTGCTGCACCCCAGGCAACACACCCGTCAGTCCGCCCCACAGGAGATGAGGCTGGGCTGCTGGCTCTTGAGACCATCATTCGTTGCTGCTGCTGCTGCTGCTACTGTTGCTGCTGCTGCTGCTGCTGCCCATGCTGATGTTGCTGCTGCTGCCGCTCCTCATGCTCCTGTTCTCCAGATGCTGCTTGCGCGCCGCAGCAGTGACCCCTTGGTGAGCTGCTGCTGCTGTTGCTGCTGCTGAGACGCTCTTCTTGTGGCAGCAACAACTGCTGCTGCTGCTGAGCTCACCTGGGAGAAGCAGCAGATCGCTCTGAAATTATCCGTTTCGCTCCGCCGCAGCTGCTGCTGCTGCTGCTGCAGCGGCGGCTACTGCCGTCTTTGTTGCTGCTTCTGGCTCTGCGGCCTCACAGGGCCGCTGTGGGGCCTTGTGAAGGAAGCACTGGAAGTTTCTCAATCCGCTGCCGCTGTTGCTGCTGCTGCTGCTCCTGCTGCACGACGGCCACGTTGCAGGGTTGTCGCTAATTCCTGAAGTTTGCTTCTGTTGCTGTGATGATTTTTGCTGCAAATTAATTGGTTCCCAAGGCAAGGCAGCGGTTGCTGTTGCTGCAGTTGCTGCTGTTGCTTCAGCAGCAGCAGCGGCTGCTGCTGACCTACGCCGTCCACAAGGGCTGCTGCTGCTCCTACAGTTGCAGCTAATCTTCTCAACGCTCCCACCTGTTTAAATTTATAAACAAATGGCCTTAAATGTTCTTTGCGCCGTAACGTTGTTGCTGCAACTGCTGCTGCTGCTGCCGCTGCTGCTGCTGCTCCGTTGACAGCCAGACTGCGCCGTCACACAAAGGTCACTTGCTGCCGCTGCTGCTGCTGCTGCCACCACCGACAACAGCGCACTCGCTGCAGCTACTGGAGCGTATCCCTTAGCAGCAAAGAAGAGAGAAATCCGTGCTGCTGCAGCTGCTGCTACTCGAGCTGGTGCTGTTGCTGCTGCTCCAGCTGCGGCTGCTGCTGCTCCAGCTCCGGCTACTGTCTGCGTGCAGATCTGCCCCCGATTATACTTTCCAGCAGCAGCTCGCTGCTGTTGCTTTGCTGCAGCCCTGGTGGGACACAGCAGCAGCAAACTAACTGCAGCGCTGCAGCAAAGGAATCCTCGCGGACAGCGACGCGCGCAGGTGCTGCCGTTGCTGCTGCAGCAGCGACGGCTGCAGGTGCTGCCGTTGCTGCCGCTGCAGCGTCAGCTGCAGCAGCAGCAGCAGTGGCTGAAGCTGCAGCCATTCGTGGAACTTGCAAAAGTCCTAGTGGCAGTAAGACACCAGCAGCAGCAGCACAAGCTGCGGCAGCAGCTGCTGCTCAGTCTGTGAGTATGCTTCCTTTGTAAGCATCTGCTGCTGCTTCTGCACCACTGCTGCTGCTGCAGGGCGTTTCATCATTGCAGCAGTACAATAGGACTGCTGCTGCTGCCGTCAGCAGTCCTAGCAGCAGCAGCAGCAGCAGCACTAGCTGCAGCAACAGCTGCACTTGTAGCTGCAGCGAAGCTTACAGCAGCGGCATCGGTGGCTGCTAGTGCTGTTGCAGCTGCTGCTGCTTCACCTGCTGTTGCAGCTTTTTCAAGCTAATGTACTAGATGGGGCTGTCCTGGGAGTCCCAATAAAGTGTTGCTGTTGTTGCCGCAGCCGCTGCTGCTGTTGCTGCTGCAGCTGCTGCCGTTGCTGCAGCAATTTTTGCTGTTGCTGTTGAGGATTTTACCTTGGCACTCTCTGCTGCGGTTACGTTCAAAGAAAAAGCAGTTTAGCGCTGCCAACCAATTATTCATGACTCAGAAACAGCAGCAGCAGCAGGAGCAGCAACTGCCGCAGCTGCAGAAGCAGCAGCACAAGCAGCAGAAGAAGTTGCACTGCATCAGCATACGGCATTCCGCAGCAGCACAACAGCAACAGCAGCACCTTCTCATTCCCTGTCCGTTTGGGCAGCAGCAGCGACAGAGGCCGCAGCAAATGCAGCAAAAAGCGCTGCAGCAACCGCAGCAGCAGCAGCAGCAGCAACAATAACAGCAGCAACAGGTGAAGCACCAACTGCAGCGGTAACAGCAGCACCTAGTTCAGCGGATGCTGCAGCAGGAACAGGATTAAGTGCAGCAGCAGCCCCACTACCGAGTGCAGCAGCAGCGTCAAGCGCAGCAGCAAAAGCTGAATCGGCAGCAGCAGCAAACGCAGCAGCAGCTGCTGTTGTAATGAAGCTGCTGCTAAACAGGCAACGTACTCAGAGTGGAGCTGTGCTGGTGAATTATATTTTGCTGCAGCTCTGCTGCTGCTGATGCTGTTGCTGCTGCTGCAGTGGTTACAGTAATGGTGCCTGAAAGTATTGGATGAAGATGAGATCACTTGCTTAACTAAACCGTAAACGCTAAACCCTAAACCCTAAACCCTCGGCAAGCAGCCAGACCCCACCAAAGCGAGGAACCAGCAAGTACTTATTTTACAAACCAATAAAATTATATTTGATGTAAATTTGATCGAGAAAATAAGAAAACAAACCCCTGAGATGCCTCAATTTTGGAGGCGCAGCAGCAACAGCCGGATCTGCTGCTGTTGTTGCTGCTGCAGATGCTGCTGGTGATCTAAAACCTAAACCCTAAACCCTAAATCTTTAGCCCTAAATTTTATATATTCATTCTTAAATTTCAATGTTATATAACATTTCTAGCCTCAAATTGTTACATTTTGTTGCAGTTCCCTGGGGGCCCCTGAGAGGGCCCCCAGGGAACTGCAACAGAGGCCCGACGGAGTGGCTCAGGTGTATGGCCACCCGCGGCAACAAACTTCTTTTATTTCTTTGAGTTATGCAGAAAATAATTTTTCTTTGTATTTGATGCATTTGAAGACATACATTTACTTAGACAGCGGCAACGGCAGCAGCCGGTGATGCAGCTGCAGCCGCTGCTGCTGCTGCAGCACTGCTGCTGCGGCCTTTGCTGCTGCAGTTAGCTTGAAGGAACCTGTCGACACCGTGGGGACCTGCAGCAGCAGCAGCAGCAGCA
>NW_013545927.1:0-5173 GCF_000499545.2 Eimeria tenella
GGAGGCCGCAGCAGAAGGGGGCCGGCGGAGAGTCCTGCTGCTGCTGCTGCTGCTGCTGCATCGCGCGTGCTTCCTGCAGCAGCAGAGAGGCTGGAGCGTTTGCTGGCAGCTTCGGTATGAACAGTTTGGTGCTGCAGCTGCTGAGCAGCAGCAGCATCAGCCTCACCGTCTGCCACTGCCCATATTTTGATGGTGCTGCAGCTGCGCCTGAGCCAGGTGACAAGATGCTTGCTGCGGCGAATGAGCCGGTGCTGCTGCTGCACTGCAGCAGCAAAAATGCTGTTGCTGCGGAGGCCGCAGCAGAAGGGGGCCGGCGGAGAGTCCTGCTGCTGCTGCTGCTGCTGCTGCATCGCGCGTGCTTCCTGCAGCAGCAGAGAGGCTGGAGCGTTTGCTGGCAGCTTCGGTATGAACAGTTTGGTGCTGCAGCTGCTGCAGCGGCTGCTGCAAGTGCTGCAGCAGCTGCTGCTGCTGCCGCTAACCACGCCGCTGCTGCTGCAGCTGTAGGCAGTGGGGGAGTCTACATAGCCCGCCCAGAGGAAGTCCAAGTCCTGCGCTGCTTCTTCTGGCGCTGCTGCTGCTGCTGCTGCTGCTGCTGGGGGTCTGTTGAAGGCGAAGTGCCTGGGCGGCGCAGCAGCAGCAGCAGCAGCAGCAGCAGCAGCAGGGCTCTGGGTGTGCACCACGGTGTACAGACACCTGAGAGTGTGGGAGTCAAAGACATACAAAGAGCTGCCAGCCAAAACAGTTAGCTGCAGATTTCTGAGGGAAACATCTAGTGGGAAGTCCTGGTGTTTTGCTGCTGCTGCTGCTGCTGGCAGCAGCGCAGCAGCAGCAAGCTGCCCGTCCAGCAAATTGTACCCCCGCAGCACTCCCCGCTTCAGCACCACTGCTTTTGTTGCTGTTGCCACTAAGCAGGCCCGAGGCTCCTTTTCCTCCTCCCAGCTGCTGCTGCTGCTGCTGCTGCTGCTGCAGCGGGGCAGCAGGTGGTCCACTGGCTTGTTGGCCTCGGCGCGCCACATCTCCCGCTGCTGCTGCAGGTGCACCAGGTGTATGTACACCCCGTCCTCCCACAAGAAGCAGCAGCAGCAGCAGCAAAGTGCCAAACTGCGCACGCGGGCCCGAGGCAGCGAGGGCCGCAGCAGCTCCTTGTAGCTTGTGTGCCGGTACTTCGCCTGCAGCAGCAGCAGCAGCAGCAGCAGGAGTTTCACCATCAGCAGCAGCAGCAGCACTATCACCATCAGCAGCACCACCATCACCAGCAGCAGCAGCAGCACCGTCGACAGCAGCAGCAGCATCAATATCATCATCATCATCATCGTCAGCAGCAGCAGCAGCAGCACCACTATCACCATCGTCATCATCATCAGCAGCAGCAGCAGCAAGAGCAGCGCCAGCAGCACAATCAGCAGCAGCAGCAGCAGCAGTATCGCTATCATCGTCACCAGCAGCAGCAGCGGGAGCAGTAGCAGCAGCGGGAGCAGTAGCAGCAGCAGCAGCACAATCAGCAGCAGCAGCAGCAGCAGCAGGAGTTACCTGCTTGATGTTTCTGACGAAACTTGCTGCTTTGGCAAAGGCCAGTCTCCAGCTCCAGCCGAGGCGGTACTTAAAATAGTTTTCATATTTAACTCCAAACTGCTGCAGCAGCAGCAGCCGCCACTGCTGCTGCTGCTGCTGCGCCAGCAGCACATACCACTCGCGGCACACCAAGCAGCAGCTGCACAGGTCCCCCACGCAAAAGAACTGAGAAGCAAGCAGCAGCGCCAGCTCAGGAATGCTGCTGCTGCTGCTGCTGCTGCTGTGTGTGTTGTTGCTGCTCCCTATGGCCAAGCCGCTGCCGCTGCTGCTGCTGCTGCTGCGGCTGCTGCTGCATTCTTTTAGACGGTTTACAAATTGCGGGCTCTCCGCCACGCAGTTTGCCGCAGAGGTGTCGTTGCTGCTGCAGTGGCTGCTGCAGCTGCTGCTCTCCGTGCTGCTGTCGCTGCTGTCGCTGCTGCTGCTGCTGCTGCTGCCGCTGTTTATTTCTCCACCTCTGCCTGTGCTGCTGTGGCGCGGAATTTCGCGGTGGCCGCCGCCGCTGCTGCTGCTGCTACTGCTGCTGCGGTCTCGCCTGCAGCTGCTTCTGCGGCAGCTATTGCTGGAGCGTCGCCTGCATTTGCTGCATCTGCTGCTGCTGCTGCTGCCGCATCTACTGCCGCTGCTGCTGCATCTGCTGCTGCTGCTAGCATTGCTGCTGCCATAGTGATCAATTGTGCATGGGTCAGGTGGATCTTCCCTGTGTTTGTTTTTGTTGTTGCTGCTGTTGTTGTTGTTGCTGCTGCTGCTGCTGCAGGCTCTGTCCGCATAGGTCCGGTGGGTCCCGCTGCGGCTGCTGCTGCTGCTGCTGCTGCTGTTGCTGCTGCTGTTGCTGCTGCTGCTGCTGCTGGAGCATCTGTTAATGCTTACATTGTTGTTGAAGACGTAGTTGCTGCTTTTGCAGCTTGAGCCGCTGCTGCAGCAGTGGCAGCAGCTGCCGCTGCTGTTTGTGCTGCTTATATCGCCGCTGCTGTGGCAGCTTCTGCTGCTACTATTGCCTTCGCTGCTGCTGCTGCTGCTACTGCCGAGCAGCTGGCAGCGAGGGACCCCTGAAGTGCTGCTGCATCTGCTCCTCAGTACAGGGAGCATTTGTGCTGTTGCTGCTGCTGCTGCAGTTGATGCTGCTGCTGCTGCTGCAGTTGCTGCTGCTGCTGTAGTTGCTGCTACTGCTGCAGTCGCTGCTGCTGCTGCTGCTGCTGCTGCTGTGAATCAGCAGCCGCTGCACTGGACGCACTTCAAGTGCCAGTGCACACACAATCCGTGCTGCTGCTTCTGCGGCTGCTGCTGCTGTTGCTGCTGCTGCTGCTGTGCCATTAGCTGCAGCAGCCTTCTGTTGGGCGTCGCTGCCTGCAGCATTGCTGCGCAGCGGCTGCAGCCGACAGCTGCTGCTGCTATTGCTGCTCCCTTCTATGTTTTCTCTAGTAAAATTGCTGGCAATTCTGCTGCAGTAGCAATTGCTGCTTCCGCTGGTGCCTTGGGAGTGCGGTGGCTGCTGCAGCAGCGCACGCTGGACCGTGCAGCTCTGCTGCTGCTGCTGCTGCTGCTGCTGTTTTTGCTGCTCCTACCCCAATGTTCGCCCCACGCATGCAATATTTGTGTGTTTAAAAGGCCAAAGTACACATTTGGCTAGCCTTTCCTGCTGCTGCTGCTGCAGCTGTTGCTGGTAGTGTTGCTGCTGGTGCTGCTGCTGCTGCTGCTGCTGCCGACGAAACTGTCACCGGTGAGGCTGTGCTGCAGCAGAGGAAATCTTTCGAAGTGTCTTTGCAGTTGTTGCTGCAGATGGTGTTGCTGCCGCTGAATCTGGGCTGCTGCTTCTGTTTCTGCTGCAGTTGCTGCTGGTGCACGTTCAGGTCGAGCTCTGCTGCTGCTGCTGCTGGTGCTGCTGCTGCTGCTCGCTGTCTGTGTTGCAGCAGCAGCTGCTGCTGCTGCGCCGAATGCAGAGGCGCTCAGACAAAAATTAGCCCCTTATATGGATTAGAAACAATCTTTTATCGACATTGGCCTCACTAAGTGCAGCAGCGGCATTGCTGCTGCTGCTGCTGCTGCTGCTGCCTATACCCGTGCTGCTGTCCCCTGGCTAGGGACGAGACAGCAGCTGCAGCAGCAGCAGCAGCAGCAGGTTCATTCTTCAGGGCATTGCAGCAGCAACTTCTGCAACAACTGTAAACCGCTTTGGTGAGCTTTGCGTGTCACTGCTGCTGCAACTGCTGCTGCTGCTGCTGCCGCCATAGCTGCTGTCTTGCTGCTGCTGCTGCTCTCACTGTTGTTTCTGTTGCTGTTCCCTGCACGGGCAGCATCTTCGATATGTGGCTTTTGTCTTTTCTGCTGCTACTTTGCTGTAAGCCGACTCATTTGCTGTTTCTGCTGCTGCTGCTGCTGTTGCTCCCCTCCCGCTGCTGTTTCCGTGCTGCTGCTGCTGCTGCTGCACTGCCTCTGCTGCTGCCCGGAGTACACGGCCCCAGCAGCAGCATAAAAGAACTTCAAAGACATTTATCAATTAAAAACATTTTAGTTGCTGGCCCAGAAGCTGCTGCTGCCGGCAGCAGCTAGCATTTGGTGGCTAGCTGTGGCTAGCTGCAGCTAGCTGAAGGCACTCTTAGCTAGCTGCAGCTGAGGCTAGCTGTAGCTAGCTGCAGCTAGCTACAGCTAGCTGCAGCTAGCTGTCAGCCACGACTGGCGGCAGCTAGCCGTCGGCCACAGCTAGCTAAAGCTAGCCACAGCTAGCTACAGCTAGCCACAGCTAGCCACAGCGAGCCACCGCGAGCCACAGCTAGCCACAGCTAGCCGCAGCTAGCTGCTGTTCGCTATGGGGGAATTCGGGGAGATGAAGAGTGCAGCAGCAGCAGCAGCAGCAGCAGCAGCAGGGACTTTCTCAAGCAGCAGCAAGAGAGAGAAATGGATTTGCTGCGTTTAATAAAATTAAGAGTAAAATAAATTGAACTGAAGAGCAATTTTATAATCGACAGCAGCAGCAGCAGCAGCAGCAGCAGGGACTTTCTCAAGCAGCAGCAAGAGAGAGAAATGGATTTGCTGCGTTTAATAAAATTAAGAGTAAAATAAATTGAACTGAAGAGCAATTTTATAATCGACAAACAGATTCATAGCGGATGGCCCCCCAAACCCTAAACCCTAAACCCTAAACCCCAAACCCCAAATTCTAAACCCTAAACCCTAAACTCTAAACGCGGAACTCTAAGCCCTAAACCCTAAACCCTAAACACTAAGCACTAAACACTAAACCCTAAGCGCTAAAACCTAAACCCTAAACCCTAAACCCTTCAGCTGCTGCTGCGGCGGAAGTCGCTCCTGTTCATACAGCCGAAACAGCCGGGACCAAAAGGTGAATTAAAATTAAAATTAAATTAAAATTAAAATTAAATTAAATTAAATTAAATTAAAATTAAATTAAAATTAAAACAAAGAAATATAAATTGAATTAAAATATAAACTCCAGACTTCGGGTCTAAAAAAGGTGCGGCGAAAGTCCCCCAAGAAAAAGAAATTAAAAATAAAAGTTAAACAGCCCCACACGTTGCTGCTGCTGCTGCTGCAGCAGTTTCTGCTGCTGCAGCTTCTGTTGCAGCTTCTGCTGCTGCAGCTGCAG
>NW_013545928.1:0-4673 GCF_000499545.2 Eimeria tenella
GCAACAAAAGTGCAGCAGCAGCAGCAGCAGCGGGGGAAACAGCAGCAGCAGCAAAAGAAACGGAAGCAGCACGAAGAGAAACAAACGGAGAAGAAACAGCAGAAGAAGGAGTCGCACAAGAAGCAGCAGCAGCAGCAAAAGCAGCAGCAGCAGCAAACGAAGCAGCAGTAGCAGCAGCAGCAAAAGAAGCGAGACAGAGATGAAAAGTAAAATAAATAAAATTAAATTAGAAAAATAAAAAGAAAAATGAATAAGTAGACGGACAAACAAACAAACAGATAAATAAATGAATAAACAAATAAATAAGTAAACAAAAAAATAAATAAAACAAATACATAAAATAAGGAAATACAATAAATAAATAAATAATAAATAGAGAAAAACTATAAAATAGAAAAGAGGGGAAAACGCCAAAACTTGAAAAAAAAGAAAATAAATCTGAAGAAAAACACTCGAAAGAAAAGAAGAAAAAGAGTGGCATGGAAGAAGAAAAAGAAAAGAAAAGAAATTGATATTTGCTGCTGCTGCTGCTGCTGCTGCTGCTGCTGCTGACGACCGTTTTGGCTTCGAGGGCGCGCCTGTGGGCCTGCAGCTCCGCGCGGAGTTCGTCAGCAGCAGTTTGGGACTTTCGGGTTTTTTTGCGCAAAAGCTGCTGCAGCTGCTGCAGCAAAAAGGCCCTTTTCAGCAGCTCCATCAAGGACACGTTTTGCTGCAGCGGGGAGACACTTTGCTGCTGCGAGGAGACACTTTGCTTCGAAGCAGCAGCAGCAAAAAGCAGCTCTTGGGGGTCCGAGCCTGCAGCAAACTCCGCGAATTCGCGCTGCTGCAGCATTTCGCCGTTTTCCCGCCGTTTTTTCCCCTTTTTCGCGTATTTAACTCGCAATTAATCAATTAATTTGAATTAATTATTTATTTTTTTGTTTTCCATTTAATTCTGCGTTTATTTAGCTTTTATTTGAGGGGCGTGGGGCTTCCGGGGCCTCCGGGGCGCCCTGGCAGCTGGCCCGCAGACCCACAGTCCGCTAGCTGCTGCTGCTGCTGCTGCAGCAGCAACTCCTGCAGCTCCAACTCTCTCTTTAGTCTTTTTAATTCTGTCTCCTTCTTCTTAAGTGTCTCCTTTTCTGCTGCTGCTCTTTGGTTCGCTCGGAGGGTCTTTTCGGTGTTGGTGGCGATGAACTTCTCGAACCGCAGCAGCTGCTGCTGCAGCTGCTGCTGCTGCTGCTGCAGCGACTTGTCTTGCTGCCGGGCCTTTTCTATCACCTGCAGCACTCAGCCCTCATGATGATTCTAATCAATTCGTTATTTGCTTCCAACTTTTATTTATTTAGTTCTTTCTTTTTTTTATTTTAGATTCTTTTCAATTGGCAGCAGCAGCAGCAGCAGCACGAGAATGCCAAAGGCAGCAGCCACACATCAGCAGCAGCTGCTGCATTGGCAGCAGCCGCAGCAGCAGCAGCATTAGGATGAACAGCAGCAGCAGCACCGCTAACATTAACAACAGCAGCAGCACCAGCGTTAACAGCAGTAACATAAGCAGTGTTAGCAGCAGCACAGCAGCACAGCAGCAGCAGCAGTATAAGAAGCAGCAGCAGCAGCAGCAGGAACATTAGAAGCAGCAGCAGCAGCAGCAGCAGACCTGGGCATACGAGACCTTTTTGAAGTCGAGCTCAGCAGTGACCTCGTGGAGCTGCCGCCTCAAATCCTAGAAAATAATAAAATAAGAAATTAAATTTAAAAATTAAAAATTAAAAATTGAAAATTAAAAATAAAAATAAAAGTAAAAAAAAAAATAGAAAAGAAAAGGAAAAGGAATAAAAATAAAAGTAGAAAAGAAAAAAGAAAAATAATTTATTTACGGAGAGCCAAAGTCCGTCGACTCCGCGCATGCAATTGGCCCATTTAAATAAATAAACAAATGAATAAATAAATAAATAAATAAATAAATAAATGAGTAAATAAGTAAATAAATATTAATTAATTAATTAATTAATTAATTAATTAATTAATTAATTAGTTGATAATTATCTTTTATAGATTTATTTATTCATTTTCTACATCGGGCATTGACCAGCCAGCGAGGAAAGTGGACCACTGGTCCAAATGGTTTTATTTTTTATTTTGAAAATAAAAAAGAAATTGATTGGCGAGTCAAATAATTGGATTTTGAAAGTATTTTTGTGAAAAATGTGGCAGGAAGTTCAAAAAAGATTAAATGGACTTAAAAACGAAAGAAGAAAAAAGAGTTTCAGTTGCTGTCGAGTTTGCTGCAGCGGGCTGCGGTGTCTAGACGCCAGGGAAGAAGCAAATGCATCGGAACAAGTGACGAATTGAATGAAATTAAATAAAATAAATATTTATTTCATTTATTTCCATTTATTTATTTATTTATTCTTTATTTAGAAGTCCTACAAGGATTCTCGCGTCATCAGACGGCAGCTCGAGACCCAGGCGCTGCAGCAAAATCAAGTATCGCAGCTTGTTCGTCCGCAGCGACAAATCCGAAGGATTTGCCTCATTTTCGGGTTCTTTCTGCTGCATTTTGCCTTTCAAACAAAACAAAAAGCAAATAAATAACTAATTGCGTTTATATCGGCGAAAATCGCTTCGAATAAACGTCAGAATCCGCAGCAGCAAGTGCGAAGTTTCGAGTGTACGTACACCCCAAAGGATACGCGCGAGAACGACTGCCAGCCAGAGTCTATTTACTATCATATATATTTACTTATTGTTAAATAAATAATCAATTTAAATGTAACTTTCTATTTATTCTCAATTATTTGTTGTTTAAAATGCATTTAATTTCATCTTTTTCATGTTTGACTTCGGCTTCGCGATGCCCAGCAGACACCTCAGCCAACGTCTGGCGCGCCGAAATTCGCTTTTCCTTCGAGAAGTGAGGTAAATAAAGATTTAAAATTAAAAAAAGTTTAAATAAATAAATAAATAAATAAATAAATAAATAAATAAATAAATTAAGATAAAACTATTCTATTCAAGCCTTCACAACCCCCTCGAGGTCACCTCGCTCTGGCAAGCCAGCAGCTCCTTCCAGTACAATTTCCTGCATTCTGCGCTTAAAATTTCACTTTTTGAGTTTTAAATAAATCCATTTTTCATCTTTTAATCATAAAACAAACTTAGAGACCCCCAGGGGCCTCTTTTCAGCTTCGTGGGGGCCCCCTGGAGCCCCCTGGGGCCCCCTGGGGCCCCCGGTGGCCCCGGGGGCCCCATGGGGTCTTTACAGCAGCCCATGGGGCCCCGGGGGCCCCATGGGGTCTTTACAGCAGCTAATGTCTTAAGAGCTTTTCTGCTGCTGCTGCTGCTGCATATTTAGAAAGAGTGTAAATAAAATTAAAAAGAATTTAAATAAAGTTTATTTGTTTCTTTTGTAAGATATGAAAAATAAGAAACAAAAAAAGGAATAGACAGATAAGCGCGCGGTCGCGAGATTGAAAAATTAGGGTTTAGGGTTTAGGGTTTAGGGTTTGGCAATGGAATCTGAGAAAGAATTCGCGAAGAAATGCGAAGAGTATGCCGAGGCGCAGGGCCTTAGAGAGCTGCTGCAGCAGCTGCTGCGGCTGCTGCTGCTGCAGCAGCCGCAGGACCCGCTGCAGTATTTAATAGACTATTTGAAGCAGCTGCAAGACACTGAGAACAGCAGCAGCAGCAGCCTCAGCGAGCTACTGCAGCAGCAGCAGCAGCAGCAGCAGGAGCAGCAGCAGCAGCAGCAGCAGCAGCAGCGCCGCGTGGGGCCCCCGCTAACGGTGGTTGTGCTGGGGCTGCCTGGCAGCAGCAGATCTCAGGTGTCTGTACATCTCGCGAAAAAGTGGGGTTTGGAAATTATTTCTGCAAAACAAATTTTAAAAACTTTTGCAGAAAAACATCCCAAAAGCGAAGCAGCAAAAGCTGTTGCTGCCAACGAACTAGGTCCGTTTGCTGCTGCTGCTGCTGCTGCTGCTGCTGCTTGTCGCTGCTGCTGCTGCTGCTGCTGTTGTTCGCTGCTGCTGCTGCTGCTGCTGTTCGTTGCTGCTGCTGCTGCTGCTGTTCGTTGCTGCTGCTGCTGGTCCTCGCCTTTTGCTGTGGCCGCTGCAGCTGCTACTGCTGCTGCTGCTGCTGCTGCTGCTGCTATTCGTTGCTGCTGCTGCTGCTGTTCGTTGCTGCCGCTGCTGCTGTTCGTTGCTGCTGCTGCTGCTCCTCGCCGTTGCTGTTGCCGCTGCTGCTGCTGCTCGCCGTTGCTGCTGCTGTTGCTGCTGCCTGTTCTTAACAGTAGTGAAGTTGCTGCTGCTGCTGCTTTGGAATGAAGGAAGAAGCAGCAGCGTGGGAGACACAGATGAATTAAACATTAAAATGAGACAAAAATACATAAATAAATAAATTAATAAATAATAAATAATAGATAAATCGAGTTTGCTGCTGCTGGCGCTCCTGTACTCAGTGCGGGACGACTTGGTAATAGACCTGGTGCTGAAGCAGGTGCAGCAGCAGCAGCAGCAACTGCAGCAGCAGCAGCAGCAGCAGCAGCAGCAGCAGAATGGCTGGGTGCTTGACGGCTTCCCCAGGACCCGGGCACAGGCAGTGGCGCTGCTGCAGCAGCGGCTGCTGCCAGACCGCTGCTGTTTGCTGCTGCCGGGGGACTTGCAGGCTCGTGCTGCAGTGCGTGCTGCAGTAGTAGC